>NW_028242331.1:600000-842083 GCF_964263255.1 Lissotriton vulgaris
CCAACCAATAGTAACCTATAAAATTTGCCAAACAACTCTTTCAAGGTGTGATCAATCTAAAAAATACTCCTTTGGCACATCAAATATAGTTCAAAACCCATAAACTACTTGCACCCCAACAACTTTGCTTGCGCTGCAACACAGAGATTGCAGGACAACCACTTGCTGCTGCACCAAGCACATCAACAGCTACAACACTATATTTAGCAAACAGTCCATACTCGCATATTGATCTTGAGTTTCGTTAACTTAAATTTCTATGCATTTATTGTGATGACCTTTTGTGTTATGCAAACACTATATCAACCTCATCAAAAACAAGAAACAGGAGCAGCGCTGTCCTCAACATTAGTTATTAGACATTTATCAAGCTTTTTTGTTGTAAAAACTACACCGTCGAAGAAGGTTGAAAATGTGCACACTTGCTGCCTTTCTTTGCTGGGGTTATCAATTACTCTTGAATTTCATATTCTATTTCAAACTCGTGGCCCTTTATCGAGACTTTTTGTTGTACCTACTACCCCGGCCGAAAGCAGTAGGAAATGTGAACTCTTGCTGCCTTTCTTGGCTGGGGTTATCAATTATCCTTCTTGTAATACAAATTCAAAGTGCAGGCCCTTTACTGAGCCTTCTTAGTAACTATTACTCGTGAATGGCAGAGGGTAATTTGCGCACTTCCTGCCGTTCATGTATAAACAAAAGCTTAAAAGTCTAACAATATTAAAAAAGAGCCAGTATAGTCTATGGTTATCAAATCTTCTGTTTGGTATTGAAATTCAAAGTACAGGCCCTTTATTGAACCTTTTTGGTAACTACTACAATTGAATGGCAGTGGGTAATTTGCACACTTCCTACGTTCATGTATAAACAAAAGCTAAAAAGTCTAGCAATATTAAAATAGAGCCAGTATAGTCTATGGATACCAAATCTTCTGTTTGTTATTGTAATTCAAAGTACAGGCCCTTTATTGAGCTTCTTGCTAACTACTACCCGTGAATGGCAGTGGGTAAATTGGACACTTTCAGTCTTTCATATTTTTTACATTATTCATCTACCACTCAATCAACACACATCATCTACACGTACACACACCTACTTGCTGCCTTTCTTGGCTATGGTTATCAACTATTCTTCTATTTCATATCTGTATTCAAAGTGTGGGCCCTTTATTGAGCCTTTTTCTTGTAGATACTACTCTGCCAGAAGGAAGTGGGAAATTTGCTCACGTACTGCATTTCTTCACAGGGGTTATGAACTATTGTTCAATTTCATATTCCTATTCAAAGTACAGGCCCCTTATCGAGCCCTTTTTCTACAATCAACTACCACGGCCGAAGGCAGTGGGAAATTTGAACACTTGCTGCCTTCCTTGGCCAGGGTTATCAATTATCCTTCTTCTAATACAAATTCCAAGTGCAGGCCCTTTATTAAGCCTTCTTGGTAACTATTACTCGTGAATGGTAGTGGGTAATTTGCAAACTTCCTGCCGTTACTGTCTAAAAAAAAAGCTTAACAAAAGTCTAAAATATTAAAAAAGAGCCAGTATAGTCTTTGGTTATCAAATCTTCTGTTTGTTATTGTAATTCAAAGTACAGGCCCTTTATTGAGCCTTCTTGGTAACTACTACCCTTAAAATGGTCCTAGGTAATTTGCACACTTGCAGCCTTTCTTATTTTTCACAATTTTCATCTAACACTCAATCATCACATCATCTACACATAACACACACCAACTTGCTACCTTTTTTGGCTGCAGTTATCAATTCTTTTTCAATTTCATATTCTGATTCAAACTCGTGGAACTTTATTTAGCCTTTTTGTTGATGCTACTACCCCAGTCCAAGGCATTGGCAAATTTGGACACTTACTGCCTTTCTTGACTGAGATTATCAATTACTGTTCAATTTCATATTCTGATTCAAAGTCAAGGCCCTTTATTTAGCCTTTTTGTCGTAGAAGTTCCCACATTTGCAACCTTTCTTCGCTAGCGTTATCAATTATTGTTCTTGAAATTGAAATTAAAACTACAGGCCCTTCATTGACCCTTCTTGTATACTACTACCCATGAATAGCAGTGGGTAATGTGCACACTTGTGTCCTTTCTTGCATCCTTTCTACCACACAGTGTGTGTACTTTCTGCACTAGCTTGCCTCCTTATATGTGGTATGCATTTCTCAGCCTCCCACTGCAGAATCCGACACCCTGTCGGTGTAATGGACTGGAAAACCAAACACTCACTTCACTTACAAGGAAATGGGTAGCTTGCACATCTTCAGCATTTCTTATTTTTCACCTTATTCATCTTCCACTCAATCAACATATCATCCACACATACACAAACCTACTTGCTGCCTTTCTTCACTGTGGTTATCAACTATTCTTCAATTGTATATTCTGATTCAAACTTGAGGCACTTTATTGAGCCTTTTTGATGTAGCTACTACCCCACCCAAACGCAGTTAAAAATTTGAACACTTGCTACCTTACTTGGCTAAGGTTATCAATTATTTTTGAATTTCATGAACTTCTTTTATATCAGTCATAGGTTTCGTACAATAACAAAATTCATCTGGCAAGTCCAAAAGAACACTGAATGACAGTCTACGCTACAGACAACACAGGTCACAATTTGAACTACTATGTCCCTGAAACATACATATTTTGACATTGCATTCCATACATGTTCTATCTTTCATTTCAATTGTGATTACAGATGATACAGTCCACCATTAAATGTACACTGCGGACAACTGGATTCACAACTTCAATTCAGCTTTCCTACTACATTAAGGACACCATTGAATCTACCCTAGCTTTCCTTAACGTAGAGACAATTCTACTCTGTCCTCAGATTCTGTTAACTGTACAAAATAGCATTCATCAATATTTGTATCAATTAGTACCTACGATCTACATTACAGACAGCGGGGTTCACAACTTTAATTCAGCTTTCAATGTAAATTTCTCTTCACTATGTGTGCTTAGAAGTGCCTTCAATCAATTCTCCGCTCAGTACAGTTCACCACTAGATACCAAGAGTGCTAGCACTACAGAAAACATTCAAAACAATCATGATTTACTTAAAACACAGACAATTGGTGTAGAAAATGTACAGGATAAACATTTAGTTATTCTTGTCAATAACGTTCCTACTAAGAGTAAGAAAATATGGCAAGAATTAGTAGATATTAGGAAACTGAAAAAGGCAACGTTCTGTTCTATCTGCTATAAAAAAAATAATATTACAAAAATGTGTATGTGGGAAAAGAATAAATAACTGTAGAAGATACTGACTTCCCATCTGGACAAATTGAAAAACTGGATGTTTCCATAACTGAAGAAATCTACGAACATTACAGTATTCATCCACTTCATTCTAAAGAAGTGATGGGGAATACTATAGAGTTATTCCAAATGAAAGAAGCAAAGGGAAGTCCCATTACTGTATGCGAAAAAAGCTTTGAAGATTGTTCTTTCCCTCAGTTCCTTCCCACACGAAAAAGAGGACGATGTGATGACCGACCTGTGCAGATTCCTGCATCTGAATACCGGATATCAATATTATATGCAGAAAATCCAAGATTTCAATAATGTATTCCATATTTGTTCCATCTTTTGGTTGAGAGTGATTTGTCTGGACTTCTTATGCAGAAAACAATATTTTGAAAACAGGTGTACATCTGCAAAATGTTTCAGCAAACACATTTTTGCATAAAGTACAGCAGAAAGATAATATTTTGGAATCTCACCTCATTAATCTCATGGCATGTCAGCGTTGTAGTAATGAGTACTGGAACCGTCGTCATGGAGAACTAAAATGTATGCTAAGGAACTTAGAAACTCCTACATAGTTCCTTACGCTATGCTCTGCTTACTATGCTTGGGATGATTTACTTCAATTTCTTGATTACACAAATTCATATGATCATACTCAATGTGATATCTACAGCATTTATATCTTCCTCTTCATTCTTCGTACTTATAAAAATTATGTTTAGCTCTTCTATGACTGTTAGTATTAGTGGTCAGTAAACACTAAATATCCCAGAATGCAACACTAGAGCTAGGTAATGTGCTGTTCCATACTGCCATAGAAACTAGTCATGTGATATCATGGGAGGTACTTAATCCCTCCTGCCAAACATGGTGACGCTTGGTCCTTTTTTTCCTTATTCAAAACTTTATTGACTAATCCAGCAAATGAGATTCCTACGGCGGATTGGCCTCTGGCCGATAAATCCTTCTGTCTGAGTCTACGCCCGAATACTACCCGCACCTGCTGTGTGCATTTTCAAATACGCCAGACCGTGTTGCTCCTGTGAAGTGTGTCCCTGCCTTCAGCCGCTGTCATTACAAACGCGAAGCACGCAGTTGTTTCCCTTCCTCCAGTCAAAAACGCAAGGGGCGCGTTTTTGGTTTCCCTGCCTCCAGCCACTAAAGTAATATACTCGAGGATGCGTTTTTTCCTTTGGATACATTTTTGCCAGGCTCCGAAGCCTCTTTTTGTTTTCAGACGCAGGAAGCGTCTTTTTGGAACTTTATGGAAACTGACACAAAGCGTGAAGAAACTTGTTGTCCAGAGTATCGTCCTTTTCCTATATAAAGCGATACCTCTGTTTTCTTTCACAAAGAGAGACCAACGGAAGGTTCTTCCTTATTTACTGTCGATGCACTCAGAATTATCAGGTCAGGTGAGTGTGGGACAGCACATTGCGAGGGGCCTATGTATGTGAGTGTAGACTATTGTCCCTATCACTATGCACATTAATAATATATTGTTATCTCTGTCTTTTTCTCTCCCTACATTACAGTGATCCTAATCGATTGAGCACCTCTTGGCCCCACTCCCCACACATTGACTGACCTATGGTTTTTGGTCTCTCTCTTTTAGTGAGATACCTACCCTTTTTTTGTGTACTTTGATTCACCTGGAGGGTGGTGTCTTTCTGAAGGAGAGCGATACTAGCTTTGCTCCCGAGGAGATTGGGATTCTGCCTGGACACTTCTTCGCCCGACAATGACACTGTTACTAATGTCGAAACCGTCTTTCAAATTTTGTTGATTTTTCATACTGAATTTCATATGTTGTAGGTGTTTGTACAAAAACAAGAACACTTAATTTTATGTAAATGTAATATCAGCATATGTGGTGATTCATATGAAATATATTACAATTAAACCAATATTATTTTGTAAATGAGTGTATATTATTTTCAAAATATTCTAATATTAAATACAATAAATACAGTGTCACTCTGCATTGTGTCAAGTGTGTTATTTATTTATTTATACTACCTACTGTTTTGCAAACTTAAAACAATGACGACAGCACTGCCTTAGTTTGACTCACCCCATTACGTTCTCAATTAGGGTTAAGGGAGGCAAAGGAAAGGAGTAAACTACATGTCTACAGATGCACTGCTATATTTAGAACACGGGATGAAGCACTCAATAAATAAAGTTAGATACAAAAGAACATACACAAAAAAGGCTGCATTAAAGATACACAAAGGAAAGCAACACAAATAGGTCACCGAATCTTGAACACAAACTGGTAAGTCACCAAAAGAACAAAAAGGGTAAGAACACTGCAACGGACGCTACACTGTGGAACTCAGTGTGAAGAAAGGTAGAAACATACTGCAAATAAAGCAGAATTCAAATAAAGAAAAAGTAAAAAGATACATGGATGACAAAGTCACTGGAGTAATACTCTGTTCCCCAACACAAAAAAAGATGTAGCAAAAGTTATATGAACAAATGTTTAAGGAGCTGCAAAGGGACCCCATCCCCCGGGACTCAAAAAATAACATTGGGGACTGTGAAGAGAATGCCAATGCCCCCACGGTCCCTGCCGGCTCCCCGTATCCTTCAAGAGCCGGCATTGCTTTCTCAGAGAGAACAGCTTACATGCTGCTCTCTCTAACGAAAAGCAATCTGCTTTCCTACTTGAAAGACACTGCAGATTAACTTGCTCTCTCTTTCAAATAGTAAACCGGTTTGCTGTGCTAAAGTGGGAGCCGCTGCGCTCCCGCCCTACCATAGCAAACAGCAGTGTCCTGGGGATGGGCACCCCGAGATACTGCAATAGACGGCCCTGGGAAATGATGGTTCCCAGGGCCATCAAGGGTTCCAGTAAGGAGGCCGCGCGACCCCCTCCCAACATTAAAAAGTCCCGAGAAGTGGATGTCCCTGGAGCTGGGAAATCCGTGCCATCACAGACCCCCCTATTTTAAATACTACTGCCCCAGGAAGGTGGCGGTCCCCGAAGAATGTCGGAGACCTGTGACCCCCGCATACTTCAAAATAAACGATGGCTGCCAACACTTCCTGGTTTGGAGTGCTGACAGACAGTTGACAACCAATCAGCATGCAGCTCGTGCTCATAATTGTATGGATTTCCGTACGCGTACGCCGCAATTTTTCTTTAAAAAAAAACATTTACATATATATATATATATACCCTAAACATCCATATACGCCCCCTTGAGCAAGCCTATAAGGTCAGAATGTTTCTACCCTGTACCCTTCCCTTACTTCTCAAATTTGTTTTACTGTTTTCTTGTGACTCGGTTATAGCAACGAACAAGATGACCGCCAACACTTCCTGGTTTCAAGTGTTGACAGACAATTGACAGCCAATCAGCATGCAGCTCGCCTCGTAATTGAACGGATTTCCGTACGCGTGCTGAACTCCGTCTCTAGACATCGCTATGAATTTACTTGCAATTTTCTCAGAAACTACTGAACGGATTTACACCATTTAACAAGAAGCACAATCTGCGAACCAAACTCTACCTCTCTGCCAAATTTCGTGTAATTCCGTTCAGCTGTTCGGGCTGTAGCCCTGGCTAAAGGTCACTATGGAAAATTGCATGGGGAAAACACGTTTTGGGACCCCCCCTTTTTTCTCAGTCCCGCTTGACGAATCACCCCCAAACTTTCAGGGAAGGAGCAGGACCGAGCCAGTAGGTAATATATATATATATATATATATATATATATATATATATATATATATATATATATAATCCACAATCCTGAAGCGCTGAAGACCCCAGACGGACACAGCCAGGTACAGACCACAAACCAAGGATTTCAGAAGAAAATAATGTGCTTTATTCCATCAATGGGGATGGCAGCATGACGCGTTTCGTCCGGGAAACCCGCCAGTAGGCAGTTATAGTTAGGATTATTTTCAATACAAAATCTCAACATTCTATTGTGAATAACTTTGGCGCCGGTAGAGGAATCTGCCTGAAAATTTCCTCAAATTTGCCTCACAGCGCCCCGGTCCTTCCCTGAAAGTTTGGGGGGGATTTGTCAAACGAGGGCTGAGATAAAAGGGGGGACCCAAAACGTGTTTTCCCCCATGTTAATTTTGTTGGGCGGTCGACCTCACTTTTAGCCCGAACGGCTGAATGGATTTCCACCAAATTTGGCAAAGTTGTAGGGCCTGGTAGCCCATTGCTATGTTTCAAGATATGTGCTCCAGTGGATTTTGAGTAATTTAGGTTAAAAAAAATATATATCTATAAGTGCTCCCCGGTACGCGCACCGGGGCGCTAACCAGCGCGCTATGCGAGTTCGCGCGCGGAAAGCTGATTGGCTCTCGGGTGTCTGTCAACATTCCAAACAGTCCGGAGCGGCCGCCATCTTGTGTCTCGGTAGGATCGAGACACAAGAGGTGGCAAAAACAAAGGGGGAAATGACCATAAGGGGGCAGAGTAGACCCCCCCTGACCCCCTAGGTTTGATGTGGGGGATATAAAAGGGCCCCGCGGTGCAAAAAAAATTACTTTTTTTTTTTGATTTGCGCGGGGGGAGCGCCCAGTACGCGCACCGCGGGAGCGTACCGGGGAGCGTTCCATGGGGAAAAAAGAATGATAGAGTTTTTAAAAAATGTAGCCTTTTTTTATAATTTGGAGGTAGTTCTAAAAAGAACTGTTTTTTTCTTCTTTTTGTTGTTTTATATTTTTTTTATGTTTTTTGAACATTTTGTACTTTTTTTGGCTTTTATGAACTATTTTATAATTGTTTTGTTATTTTTATGGGGAGAAAAAAAAACAGTGATTTGAAAATGGCTCAACTGGAGCAAAATAATCAGGAAAAAATTAGGGTTTTTTGGGGCAATTGTGGTTGTCACCAGCAAGGAGGATGAGCTTCATGCTCTGCTCACCAAAGGAGATGGTCTTACCACAAAAAATACATGTGATCCTGAATTCACCAAACCGTGGTTGTATGCAAGGGATCGTATCCCTTGTCTCTGGTCCCGATGGAGTGGGTTGCTTTCTTTTGGAGGTGCTGGGTGAAGATTGGGGAGGGTTACTGGCCAGTTCTCTCACCTCTGCGGCAGCATAGTTGTTGCGATGCTAGGGCTGCATGTGCCTAATCATGGTGTTATTACCAAATGAATATTTTTTGTTAGGGTTCCCCCTTGAAAGTTCAATGCCACAGATTTGGCAAGTCACCTTTGGCGCATTGACTTTCTTCTTGCCCTCTGGGATAGAAAAAAACTCCCATACAATGTGCTGCCTTGGCCTGTATGGGGTATTGCCTTCTGGCAGCCACCTCCTCCCCTCCTCCTCCTCCTCCTCCTCTTCTTCTTGACCACCAATGTGATGTTGTGGTCGTCCTCTTGGTGGTGGTGGTGGTGGTGGTGGTGCAGATGCTCCAGCTGCTGCTGCTACTGTAGCCATTTTAAAGTACAAAATATTTCTCTTAGATCTCCAAACAGGTCTTCCTCAGTCAAAGGACAAAGTCAGAATAAGGAAAAAAGGTGGGGGCTTTCATCATTTGGAAAAAAAAACTGTCCTGAACCAATGAAAAGTGTTATTTTCAGGTCACATGACCCGGGCTTTCATCATTTGGAAACCAAAACGCTTCTGCAACAATAAAAAGTTTTATTTTCAGGTCACATGACCTGACGCGCATACGCAACGTTGCGCGATCGTATTCGCTCGAGTACTTCCGGGTGCGCTTACGCTGTGCGTATCGTCACATCACGATGTTTTCGTTCACGGCAATAGCGCTAATGGGACGCTCACCAGTGCGCGACCCGGGTCGCTCCGGAAAACTGTGCTTTCCAGTGCGCACACCGGGGCGCGCACCGGGAGCGCACCAGGGCAAAAAAAAATAATATTAAAATAATTTTTTTTTTAAAGTATTATATAAATATACAATATAGGATTCATTATAAAAAATATTACATTTCATTGGTTTGAGGCCTTATATATAGTTAGGAATTAGCATTTAAAAAACCTATGAAATTCACTGAAAAAACCATAGGTTTCACACCAGTTATAGTTAGGAATTAGCTTTTAAAAACCTATTAAATTCACTGAAAAAAACATAGGTTTCACACCAGTTATAGTTAGCTGGAAATTCTACTGACATAAAACCATAGAAATTCCAACGTTATAGTTAGTGGGACTCACTATAACAAGCGCGCCTGCAATGCACTGCTGATGACGTCACATATTACATCACTCATGAAATCGTCAGTTGGACTGTGTGGTAATATATATATATATATATATATATATATATATATATATATATATATATATATAGATCATGCAGTATTCGTCTTACAATGTACTTGCAGTTTGCAATACATTGGGAGCACTAAACTCCAGGTGTTTAACCGGATTTTACAACATTTACGGGCAATAGTCAACTCCGATCCCAGTTATCCAGTGGCGCGTCATTTTAAATTTGTTCACAACAATAATCTTAATGATTTTAAATATTTTGTCATTGATGCGGTTCCTGTCTCAAATAGAGGAGGAGATAGAGAAAAGAGATTAAGACATTTGGATCGCTACTATATAGTACTTCTTAATAGCAAAATTCCGAATGGCCTTAACATGGGGGAGGACCTACACAATTTTCTGTATCATTTCAGATTAAAAATTGTATCTTGTATATTGAATTTTTGGGATGTTAGTGAAGGTCCTTTGATTTGTTTCCTCCTTATCGCAATAATATCAGATAGCTTTTAGATCTTAGCTTTTATCATCATGTTTTGACTAGCACAATTTTATATTGGTTTTACCGATTTTATGGTTTTACCAGTTTTTATACGTGCCGAGGATGACTTTTTATAACCAAATGGGGCACTGCAATTAGAAATAAAATGATATTTCTCATTTTTGTATTCTGGAATATGGATAAAACTTTTAATGAGTTGTAGATATATCCTGTTAGGGTCTGTTATTTCATGGCACTGTATGCACTTTTTCCCGAATTTTCCTGCTGCTATCTAAAAGTAACATTTATGAATTAGCCGATCATATACTAAATTGCACTTTATTGCACTTGACACTTTGAGAACTACTACACGTATGCTGCTGATACTGGGTATTGTTCTGGTACTTTTGCTCAATTGAAATGTGAACACAATTATGCACAATTTTTGCACTTATTATTTTTTAGTGGTTTTTAATATATTGGGCTCTATACCTTTAAATCCCCCTTCATGAAGGTTGGTTTTGGTGGTGTGGGGGTCCTTGGTGAGGGAGAGGATCAGTTGGGTGTCATCGGCGTAGGAGATGTTGTTGAGGTCGTGTAGTCGGGTGACGTGGGCAAGCGGTGCCATGTAGTTGTTGAGAAGTGTTGGGCTGAGGGATGAGCCCTGGGGTATGCCACAGTAGATCTTGATGGCTTTGGAGCGGAAGGGGGAGAGGCAGACACTCTGTGTTCTGCCGGAGAGGAAAGAGGTGATCCAGTCCAGGGACTTCTCTTGGATACAGGCGTCGTTGAGGCGTTTCGTAGTGTGCAGTGGCAGACTGTGTCAAAGGGGGCTGACAGGTCCAGGAGGACGAGGGCCGTGGTTTCTCTATTGTCTAGCAGGGTTATGATGTTATCGGTGGCGGTGATGAGGGCAGTTTCAGTGCTGTGGTTGCTGCGGAACCTGGACTGGGACAGGTCCAGGATGTTGTTCTCCTGGAGGTAGCGGGTCAGTTGTTTGTTGACGGTCTTCTCCATGACCTTTGCCGGGAACAGGAGCAGGGCGATGGGACGGACGTTCTTGAGGTCCTTGGGGTCCGCCTTGGGTTGCTTGAGTATGGCATTGATCTTGGCGTGTGACCAGCTCTTCGGGAAGGTTGCTGTTTCGAAGGAGATGTTGATGGCTTCCCGGAGATAGGGTGCGATGGCGGTGCTTGTTTTGTTCAAGATGTGGAGTGGGCAAGGGTCTGACGGAGATCTGGAGTGAATGGTGTTCATGATCTTGAAGGTGTTGTCGTCGTTGATGTTGGGCCAGGAGAGCAGACGGTTGGTGCATGTGGTGGTTGTGGGGGTGGGTGTCTCCGTGGTAGTCAGGGCGTATGTGGCGTTGAAGCTGTTGTGGATGTCTGCGATCTTGCGATGGAAGAAGGTAGCCTGTGAGTCACACAGGTCTTGCGTAGGTGGGATGTCGTTGGTGTTGGAGCTGGGGTTGGAGAGTTCCTTCATGATGTTGAAGAGCTCTTTGCTGTTGTGTGCATTGTTGTCGAGGCGATTTTGAAGGAGGCCCTTTTGGCGGATCTGATGAGGTGATGGTGTCTGCGGGTGGCGTTCAAGTGGGCTGGGTAGCTGTACGGTGTTCGTTCACAGAGCCAGATCTTCTTAAGCTTTCGGCAGGTTTGCTTGAAGGCCTGGAGGTCTTCAGTGAACCAGCTTGCTTTCTTGCTGGTTTGGCTTTTGGAGGGTTTCATGAGCGTAGCGAGGGTGTTGGCAGATTCAGTCGTCTGAGGTTGCGTGCGGTGGTGTCTGGGTCTGTGGGGTAGGCGGGTGGGCTCTGGGCGAGGGTGGTGGTTAGCTGGCCTTTGGTGACTTTCCTCCAACAGCAACAGGGCATCTGTTGGGTGCACTGGTGCGTTGTGGGTTTCCAGAAGGTGAAGTGGATGCAGCAATGGTTGGTCCAGTGGAGTTCGGTGGTGTGGCTGAAGGTGATGTGGGAGCTTGAAAATAAGATTGGGTCAAGCGTGTGGCCGGCTGAGTGGGTGGGTGTTGTGATGTATTGTCTCAGTCCGAGTTTGGTGAGGTTGTTGATGAGGGAGATGGAGTTGGTGGTGTTGTTGTTCTCAAGATGGAAGTTCAGGTCCCCGAGAAGGATGTAGTCCGTGGGGGCGAGGGCGTGAGTGCTGACGCAGTCAGCGATGGAGTTGCTGAACTGTGGTCAGGGTCTGTAAACGAGGGTTCCTCTGAGGGTGGTGTTGGGATCGGTGTGGATCTGGAAGTGCAGGTGTTCGGCAGTGCTGAGGTTGTCATTGTTGTTGGTCGAGACTCTGAGAGAGTTCCTGTGGACGATGGCAATTCCTCCTCCTATTCCGTTGGTGCGGTCCCTGTGGGTGATCTTGCAGCCATCCGGGATGGCTATGACAATGTCGGGTGATGAGGAGGGGTTCATACAGGTCTCTGTCAGGAAGGCAACGTCTGGGGAGGTTGAGTCGAGTAGGTCCCAGAGTTCAACAGGCCCTGGGTACACGCTGTACACTGTACTAGGGTCTGACAAGTAAACAAAATAAGCCAATCATGGGTTCACTAATCCATTACATCAATTTAACATAGGAAACACTTGCACTGTGGCACTGCATAGAAGTGGCACAGTGCCCAAAGCATCTAGACCAGAAAAATATAGCAAAAACACAGGAGGCAACTGCAAAAAATGGAAGGGAGACCCCTGCCAATGGTGCTAGGTCTAACACTAAGCTTATTGCTTCAGACATTTTACTGTTTTTTTTATTTCATCTTCCTTGTATTACATTCTGAAATTTCATGAATTGTACCTTCTAGCAAGGTTCTTCATTTAATTTAACCTATAGATTATTTTGCCGAAAAAAGCCTCCGGCACACCAATTATTTCAAAGGCGTGTATTGAATATTTGTAATATCCTTTCAAGTGTTTCTAGGGAATGTAAGTCAATGTTTCCTACAATTCCATAACACAATTTACTTACATTCTCAAAATTGTCAGTGTAAAATGAAAACGCTAGTTTTATACCATGTGTAGAGAAATGCCCATGTGGGACCAAGTTATTATGAATTTCTCATTCAAAATCAATGGAGCAAATCACATTTCTAGCTGGTTCACAAACTCAGTGCTGTGTTCTTTAATTCTGCTGCCCCACAACATCACCCACCTGTCACAAAGAGATATTTGAGTGGAGAATTGGCACGAAACTCTTGATTAACTGTTTGTAAAACAAAGTTTTTGATGTAGTGATGCTTAGTTTACATGTCTGTGTTTAGCCTTAGTTCAGATAACAATTTTTGAAATACGCATTATCTTCGTATCTAACAAAGAACCTGTTTTTCAGATTCGAATGGAAACAAAGATCATAAGAGGCGAGGCCCTAGAATAATATTTATTTTGCCGCATCAACCAGTGCAATTGTGAAAGCAATATTTACTAGACAGCATAATACAGGTCTTGAGCTGCATGAAGACTGTTATTAATAAGCTACAATTTTCATACAGACTCATGTACTCTAATCAAAATATCAATTGGCACTGAAACGTAACGCAATGTAGGACAGAGAAGGTGCAAAGTCCGGACTGAAATGACTGGCATTATTATAAGGATCAGAAGACACTAATCCTCACAGAGGCATTCCAGTGTATACATGCTGATCCTGAGAGAGAGGCAGTGCCAAGGCCAACTTAGGAGCAGAACACGTCAAAGACAGGAGACGATCTTCAGGGAAAAAGTTACACTCCTCCAGCACAGAGATGAAGAAATGATAATAGTTTTTGACTAAATAAGGATATGGTCAACTATTTGTTAAGCTAAGTAGGATCAAGCTTGGAGCCCGACACACCTTTGTCACAAGCCAAACTAAAACAAGAGAAGCTTTTGACAGCACCACTGCAGATGTGGAGGAAGCCTTGCGTGAGTATCATTGAAATCTCTAGGGTAGATTTTCAAACATTTGGCACAACACAAACTTGTTTTGCTTGGAAACAAGAAACGCTAAGCAGCATGAAGCATTGGCTTTACGTTATTTAGCACCAAGGGGGCCTCACATGGTGGTACATGGGTGTTCCCACTCAACCACCCGTGCCTTTTGAAGCAGAACCCTACATACAAACAATTTTAGACAGGGTTTAGCACCAAAAGTCAACGCCATCTGAAAGGAAGAGTTAAGAGGAGAAATGTTTTCATTTCTCCTTTCTTTTTCTACTTTGCATGCACGCTGCACTGTGCAGCGCACATACAAAGTTGGAAAAGTGTTTGAACTTGTCTAGGCATAGTATTGTGTACAGAAAGACCAACCTTCCTGTACAAAACCTATACTAGACTCAGGCACAAACCTTTGTACTATGGCGCCAAGGTGGGTGCCTGGTGCACGGCAGCAGAAATCTGTGCCGGCGCTAGGGAAAGGGGAGGAGAGAGCCATGCCTCTGTAGATTTGGCGCTCTCCTGCTGCCCCCCTGCCACACAACACAGCGCAGCCTCTTTGGGTGGTGGCGCTGTGTTGACTGACTTTTTGAGAATCTAGCCATCTGCTTACATTAATAAGTGAACAAACATTTCTTCTATTTTTGTTTTGATCATTAAAATCCCTGGCGGGACGTCATTACCTTTTATCATGACTTGGTTGAAATGGTTAGGGCGAAGGCAGGATGCTTTGAAGCCTCACTTTTGCAATTACTTGACAAACATGGATCTTGCAAGAAATACCTCGCACATAACTAGAACAGATTTTGCAATGGTTGTGCCAGTTAATATTTTGGAGAAACTCGTGTTTTAGAGAGAATCTGTTTACTCAGTGTATCAGACGCCGTGCAGGTGATACTACTTCAGGCTGAAGCACCTCATGTCATTTTTTTTAACAAACTGAGGGGCATATTAGCAAGAACCTTGGTGAAATTATCGCTGTTTTAGTGGCAGGAAACTGCAGCTAAAACGGCGATAATGGGCTTGCTAATATGCGTTATAGAATTCCAATAGAAGCTCAGGTTTGATATCCTGCACTTCTATTGGAATTCTATAACGCATATTAGCCAGCCTATTATCGCTGTTTTAGCTGCAGTTTTCTGCCGCTAAAATGACGATATTTTAACAAGGTTCTTGCTAAGATGCCCCTATGTGCCATTCCCCACCAGTCTCGCATAAATCAGCTGGAACTCTCAGAATGCGCCAATAAGTTGGAAGCTGCAATATTCAAATTCTTTGAGTATTTTCAAATGTATTCAATTCCCCTAGCCAAAGGGCAATCCAATCAAGGTATGATTCCCATCCAGCCCTTCACTCAAGCTTAAGCACATCTCATGGTGCCAAACATTGTTCTATTTTCAGTTATCTAAATACAAATCCTAAAATCAGCAGATTTTTTTGTGGCTGCTGTTCTCAGAATTAGCACACTTTCACAAGCACTAGAAAGGGATGATGTGAGCCAGCTCATCAATCATGCTGTGAGGGTGGTTCAGTAGTTTAAGAAGTGCCAAGGCTCGCATACAATTGAAGCTGATCAAGCCATTAGAAGTGGTTCACTCAAAGCAGTGGCAGTGAGGAATCATGTGGCTAAATTGAAGTTGTATAAACCTCCCCAGTTTTACCCAAATCTGGTGGATAACGTTTGTTCTACATTGTATGCACAATTATCAAGACTTCAAGCAATTGTTCTGCCTCATCATCTCGCAGAGATACATTTTTGACACTTAAATCAAAGACAGATGTTATCAGCCCACAAAACAAACATGACATACATAGAAATTGAACAATGTGTGCAGGAGATTCTTTCTTAATTAATGAATCATACCAAAAGGTTTCAGATGCTATAATGACAATAATGGTGATAAGATACCAGAAAATCTTCAATCTGTTGTGAGGGCAAAGAGCGCACTGCCTAGATCATCGAGTGTCTGAAAAAAGGCTTTTAGCACCATGAATTTGATAATGTCACCCTTACAAAATTGTCTTTGCGGGTTCTTGTTACACATCTTTCCTTACCAATTTTCATAAATCTCATGGGCCATCCTCTTTGAATTAGTTTTCATATGCTGACTAGTGGCTGACTTCTCATCACCATAGGGATGATAACTAGCCCCGGAAAGCGACTTAGCTGGCCTCCACACCAAAAGACACGCAGATGCGTCTGATATTTTTAATAGGTGTGGACAATAAATTCCACCGGCGAAGTTTCCAGATCTTTTTCCACTATGCCTTATGCTTGTAACGTGGAGTTCTGGCAGAACTCCACCAACCGCTGGATGGCAGAGCTGTCTCTCGTGCATAACAGGCCAACAGTAAGTTGGCACACATGAGGGAGAATTGGCATCCCCTAGTGCGATTTTCAGGCACTAGGACTGCACCTGGCAAGATTTCCTCAATGTGGTTAGTTGCGACACTACGGCAGTTAGATAGCTGCCCCTCAAGCTGGAAACTTACTCAAGCGGTAGCAAAGAAGCAGTGTGCTCTGATGCTCCGCATAGTGTGGTTCATGCTGATTTTACAATGGGGAACGGTCTTCTGGCACAAAAAATGTGCGCAAAGTGCTGATTCCGCCCACTCATGGAACTCTACAGAAGCTCCCAATGTTTTCTTGTAATTCTGCAGAATTCCACAAAGTTAAACTCCTCAAGTTCTGCCCACCCCTAATTTTCAAGTGATTTGCTGCTCACGTAGTATGTATGTGAAAGGTCACACTAATTTCAATTTTTCGTGGGTTAAAATGTCCAATGTGTATAATGGTGGTACATTAAGTACGTTAATAAATGTGATAGCTTTGATATTTTCAGTTGCAGTTTCTAGCATATTTTAAAACGTCCGAACTGTTTTTTTTGGTGGTGCCAGGTTTAGTGTCCCTTGCGTGTAGCACTGTACATCACTAGCCTACTGTTAATAAGACACTAAGCTTTATCCATATTTTGGACTGCTCTATCAGGTAATTCAAGATACAGGCTTAAATACTGATCATAGCAAACAAAACAATATGAATGAAGGAGTGCTGAAACTTTTCAATCACTCAGCCCCAGTCACGAGATCTGTGTTTATTCAATCATTCTTTTGCTCACTATGCCACACAAGTTTGGACCCAGACATATGCAAATCATTCTTGACCCTACTTCTCATAGAAGCAGTCTAGCTCAAACTGCCAGGCCAGGTCCTATCTGGACCAGAACCAAGAATCCTAGAACCAGTTTCGGGGTATCATCACTCCTCAGCCAGACCAGCTTGGTACCAGAGGCACCGGAAGCAAGGTACCCATGTCTGGGTATACCATTGGCCACTTAGGGGAATATAACGAACACAAGATGATTTACGGAGTGCTACAACTTTGTAAACACTCACCCCCAATCAAGAGATCTTTGTTTAATCCATTGTTATTTTGCTCACCATCCCACCCCAGTTTGGACCCAGCCATATGTAAATCAGTCTTGACCATGCTTCGAATCGCAACAGTCCTGCCCTGACTGTCAGACCAGGTACTCCCTGGACCAGAAACTAGCGTTCTGGGACATGTTTCAGGGTATGTCCCCTCATCCACCAGACTAGCTTGCATCCAGTGGCACAGAAAGCAAGGGACCCACATCTAAACATACCCTTGGCCATTTAGGATGAACATAGCAAACACAAGATGATGGATGGCGTGCTGAAACTTTTTAACAACTTACCCCATTTAAGACACCTGGTTTAACCCATTGTCCTTTTGCTCACTAGCCCACCCCAGTTTGGACCCATCCATCTTCGAGGAGGGCAAGAGCAACGGTCCGGCAATACAGATATCAAAAAAGGCATCAGCACCTCCCCCAACATATGCAGGTATGGAGGTGCTCTCACCCACTCTACTTGCATTAGGATACTCTAATACGCCAGTTGAAGATCAACAACTGGTTAGGCCCAGGCACAACAGACTTCGGAGGCCAGCAGACCAACGCAGTCACAGAGCAACCCCAGTCTGGTACAAGGGCTCCCAGAAGTTCAACTCCCCGTCCGATGCACCCTCACTGATTTAAGCAAACACACACCCAAGTGACAGGTAGGGTTGGTGGGGTTCTAGACAGAGATACAGCAAGTGGGAGTGCAGAATGGGCCCTAGTCCTCCAGGATCCGATAGTGAGGCTCTATGCCTTACCCAGTCAACCAAAAGAGAACAATGGGAGGCGATTTTGAGGCAGAAAGGGCAGACAACCACACCGCCTTGTGCTATCAACCGCCAGCTGACCAGAGAAAGAGCCAGTAGTCATTACCTTTATGAACAATATACCGTGACATTAGTAATGGACGCAGGAGTGGCAAGGTCATGCCTAAGGGAAGGGGTGGTCACCTTTTTGAAAGACACCATGGTTATACAGGGATTCTCTGGCACTATATCAAGGATCTCCTTCACAAAACACCTCAAACTGAAAGTAGGAGAGATTTGAGTAAGAGGAAAATTATTATATTACTCCTCATCCCCGCTTACCTATTAGGATGAGATATGCTGGACAAACAAAGAATGACCATTCAGTTTGCTGATGATCGGTCCATGACCTGCTCTTCCCCAAAGGCTCACACCCTGGGATCGGTAGCATTAAAACTCCTCCTCATCACAAGAATACCAGCAAAGACACCGCCTACCAACCAGACCATCTTTACTGAGGCAGTTTTGGAATACATGAAAGAACTCCGGCGCAGTGAGCATGTCAGGCGTACCGCCTCCTAGTTGAGATAGCTAAACAGACAAAAACTTTTACAAATAATAGGGTAGTTAAGGAGAAGACAGTCATGATTATGCTACACACGCCTCCTTTGGGTTCCCTGGGACTAAGCGAGAATCGGCTTAAAACATGTGGAGGGTAATGGCTATAATTGCTGGTTTCCATGAACCTTTTGAAAGACTTTAGCTCAGAATATACCGCCGCCACAGCCTCTCTGTGCACCTGGGTGTGGCAGAGATGAGATTCCCTTGGGTAAAGCTGTACATCCACGCTGCCTAAGGACCTCTATATGACATCAAGCATAATACTTTAACACATAGCTATCATAGAAAATGCTGTCCGCAAGTAAGACAGAACCCCTCTTTCAAGAAATTTCCTCACTGATTGCAGGGAAAGTAAGGCTGAGTATGAGTCGAACGGGCACACAAACACTGAATCCCAATGAGCAGTAAATTAAGACCCCAGAGTAATATAAATGCTCCATTTGTCCATATAACAAAAATTAACTGTGCCAAAAGCCAAAAGGATGACCAATGAGACAATATTGGGAATACAAACCTTCACTTGCATCTAGGATTTAGTGCAGCTATATGTGCTCTGCTGATTGGCTATCCTCACCAAAGTAAGGCATTAAGGGCATCTGCGGTAGCCAAGGACCCACTTTACAGCTGATCCCCCAGGACAGGGTTGGCTGGCCACACTCCGGAAGGCGGGTAGTTTGCCAAGGGGGCGAGGCAGTTCCTAGATACATTAATTAAAAAGCAGGCACCCAGGGTCCCATATGTAAAGTCAAATGGGACAGGTTCCAATAACCAGGTTTAAAAGGTCCCCATTCTCAGGCACTCATCCCGGGACCCATTTTTCCTGTAAAGCATGTAGCTCCAACAGCCACCCAAACAACTAGAAGCCTCCGACAAGATGGAGGCCCCCTTTAAGTTCTATGCTCAAGTGGTAGGATGCATGATTCTCATATGCCTGGGATAGTGAAGACACCACAAACTCCACAGCACAAACGCAAGAGTCATTAGGTTTCTAAGCACCCTCACAGCGTTGGATCCTTAGAGAGGTTCATCAGGTCAGACAGACATCCAGGAGCTGTGAGGCAGTCTTGGTCTGGTCATCGTCACTAGGCAAAATAAGGAGAGGAATCTTGGCCTTAACCATGGGCTCTCAGGGTTCTTATGTTTTTGGCCGTGCTTTATGGTAATTTCCTTCAGGTTTTTTGAATATCCAAACTTTGGTCATCATGCCAAACCTCTTGCATGCCTACTTGTTGGAAGTCCCAAGCCACAAGGCAAGAGCAACACATCAGAAAACAACTGAGGAGACGTGGTCTGAGGGAGAGGGGAAACCCCAAAGTCCATCACAGCTCAAGGCAAGTATAGAATGCAGACTGCACTCACCCTTTTCAGGCCAAGCAATTTTCCGACACATCAGGCCTCCTATAAACCACCCAGAGCAAGCAGTAAGCCCGATCACAGATTCCACAAGATGGCAATCAAGGGTTCATGGTAGCCACAAAATAATTTTCAGTCCCCCTTCGCCTCATCAGAAGTGAAATAGCAGATTGTACAAGATTTAGGGAAGTGCCCCAAACCCAACAAAAATTGTTTTAGACGAAAATTCGACTACTTACTAAATATTAACACTTTGGCTGCGGGGATCATTCCCCCGCTGTGCTGGGGGGAGGGGCGAGCACAGCAACCCCATGCTCATGACGAGCTCAGCTCGTCATGAGGCACAGTGCTCGTGTGCTCATGAGGAGCTGAGCTCATCACGGCAACGCCCGTTTCCGCCCGTTTCTGTGTAACGTTCAGCACAGCAGAGGAATTATCCCCGCATGTGAGCGTTCCACGGCTCAAGCACCTGAGCACCGTGCCTCATGACGAGCTGAGGTTGTCATGAGCACAGAAGGGGTTATTCACTTAGGTGATTACTAGCAACATTATTTCCCTTGCATTCTCTGATCTCTTTTTCAATCTTATCATAGACCCTTGAAAAAAATTAAATATGAACATTAGAAATCTAAAGTTAATTTTGTTCACGTTTCACCAGTCTTCCCAGAGAATCTTCAGTGCTTTTCAGCATTGGAGTCATTCAAGTTGCATACCTGCATACCCGTTTGGTGGCAAAAAGATGTCCAGCGAAGAACTCCCTGGAAGGGCACTGTTGGGCAACGCAGCGCTGGTCCAACAAGGAGCACAACCCAATGATGAAGCATTCCACATTTGGGTGAGTGAGAGTTTGTGTGACATTGAGCTAGTGCTTCCATCGACCTAGTTGGATCCAGATGTTTAATCCACTATTTATGACGCCTTACGGAATGGTATGCTTTATTAATTTACTTATATTTTCAGAGTGTGTACTGTGCACCAAAATTTCTCTTGGTCCTCCTTATATTATGATATTTTAAAAATTTGACATGTCCATGTCCTGGTAGTGAGGCCTAACTCTCCCATAGGATAGAATTGAGTTACCTTATTGCATTTAACAAGTGATACATTTCGATTGGGAGCAGGTAGGAACGTCTAATTTGGTTTCTAAAGATTTATACTGCTATAATCGCTTTAATGGTAAAGCTAGATTTTAAGATTGGCATTTTATTGTCTCAGCCATTTGGTGCCTGAAGCCTCTATTCTGGGTCACATGACTAGAAGGAGCTGCCAGTGTGTCTTTGGATTTTGCTCCTAGACAGTAAGACATAGGGGGAATAGGTGTTGGCAGTATGGGCAAACTCTGTGAAGATGAGGGGGAGGACTAGCCACATACCACACTTGCAAATAGCAAAGACTCTAACTCAGCATTCTTACAAAGGGTTTCACGCCATTCTATTATAACCACAGACAAACTAAGGTCTGGGCACAGAGGCAAGCAATCCAAGATACCTCTGTATGAGTAGGACTCTAGAAGCATTTCCTAATTTAAAGGTGGCACCAAATATATATATTGGACCCTCAGACCCATTGTTTCAAAACTATTGTGGACCTGCAGATGACCCAGAATAAGAATTGCACTGCAGATCTGCTGCAAGAAGGACTACTACTCTTTTGCACTGCTGTCTGAATGAGAAGAACCAGACATGCATAACCCGGGATGACCAGGATAACTCTAAGGGCTAGTTGGCTGGTCTCCTGATCAGAGCCTCAGGGACAGAAAAGGCTCACACAACTTGAATCCAGCATGTGTACTTTGCCTGCTGTTAGTCCTTTCCCCACGGTGGTGTCACCCCAATCACGAACCCTTGGAAGAGGGGCTGAAGGTGTTCTGCCATCCCTGCTGTGATCCTCACAGGTATGATGCTATGCCCCCAAGCTTATTAAAACTGATACTGCGCAACCCATATTGACACAGGACCTCACATCACAGCCTCACAGCTCATTGGAACCAACACTACGCCATGTAGCTCATTGCTGGTCCTCGCAATGCAGCCTCGCATCTCCACAACTGTGTGACGCATCCGTGATGTCGCACCTCGCATCGCAGCCCTGTAGCTCTTTGGAACTGCAGTTGCCCAACGCATCCGCTACCAGGGACCTCACAACTCTACACAACCAGCATTTACGGTACTTTGTTCATTGGTCCCAACTTGGCCCCCATATCATGCCTGCAGTCCACTATGGTCAACCTGAACTTGTGGCTTTGTCCTGGAATGGCACGACCGGATAACCACCATTGGAGCGTTGTGCTTTTAGGCACTATTTTTACTTAAATCTTTAAAATTGCATATCTATTTTACTACTAATTGGATGTTTGTACTTTTGGTGTCAAATAATTCATTTAATTATATTTATCTTTATTGATTTGGGATGTTTCTTGTGTTAGGGTTCAAATTGATTATTTTTTGTGTGCTGCCTAAATGCTTTCCTCATTGCATCTAAATTAAGTCTGACTGATTGTGTGCTAAGCTACCAAAAGGTTAAGCACAGGTTAATTTGGGGTTTGCTTGTGGTTCATCCTGACAAGAATTATAGTTATTGCTTGAGTAATGTTTCACCTTCTTAAACAGTAACCCAATTTCTACACATAGTATTTAAAGGTGTGACGTGTAGAAATGTTATGTTGCCATGGTACAGATTAAAATATTATTTCTGCTATTTGAGTTTTGGAACAAGTTAGAAAGTGTAACCACTATGTTCAATATTTATTAAAAACCCCTTTCAGTTATGAAGGATTTCTGCTAAAGAGTTACGAAGATTGACTTTCAGAAAGTTAAGCTTCTAGAGGCTAAAATTGCATTACCCTGCCAATATCAGTCCTGTCAGTGCTTTATCTTAATGAGGTATGAAATCTGTTCCCCGAGCAGGTGAAGTTGGATTTGTACTACATATTTTGAAAAATCACAGTTCAGTTACCTTTACAGTGAGTGAAGCTCCTGCAGGATGATTTTGCATTAGCCTGCCAACTTATGCCCTGTCATGCTTGACATTAATGATGTGTGAAAACTACTTCCAAAGCAGGGCAATTGATTTGGCTTGGTGGTAGGTCGGGTACGTTATGTGACACATGACCCATATCAGCTCATTAAGGACAGCTTCGGAGGTTCCAGGAACTTCAATAACTCAGAGAAGACACAGGGGAAGCTGGCCCTTTAATAGTTAAGTGGCAGTGGAAGTCTGAGGAAGGGGAATCCTTTGTTCTTTTAGGCGTTCGCTTAGGAGGAGGTGACTGTTTTTTTTTCTAAACACCAGTGGCTGGTTTGTATAGTGCTCTTCAAGAGCAGAAGGCCTGTGTCCTCTTATTTTCCGAATGGAGTAGTGCATTCTTGGCCTGTCTACATTAAAACAAGATGTAATGCAAAAGTGGGTAGGGTTGTCCATGGATACATTTTTCCCATTTGTTGGGCGGTATCCAGCATCCACTCTGGATAAAGGACATGCTGTGGGCCTCTTTGTCCCAGACCTTTACCCAGCATTTGAAACAGTCTCCCTCCTCATCCTCATCCAAAGCCAACATGACATTGGAATCCAAAGACGTGCACTCTGGTGGATCTGACCCTCTCTGATTGGAATGACCCAGTAAAGCAGCCTGACACCATAGACTTCGAATATCTGTGACCTCATCTACCGAGTTTCATAAGGTACCTCCCTGAGCCCGACCCATTTTAATGCATACATGATCTGGGTATGAATTACCTCACAGATTTGATCCATGTCTGCCCTGCTTTAATCTGATGGTCAGTATGCCTTAAGGAGGAGTTAGAACTAAACAGATTCATGTTTTGGGATTGCTTGACCTTGGATAAAGTGCTTCTTATACCTAGGCTCCACTAAAGAAATACCAATTTTAAAGCCTCAGGAAGTCCAGGATTTTTTTCTGATCCTGATAGTATAATAAAAATGATGTAGCCTGGGTGAAGCAGCTCTTCTCTTCTCTGCCGGGGTGGCAGTGGAGCGAGATTCCTCTTCTTTAACCAAGCATTCGATGCATCAGTACAGTATGGTGAAGTTACTCAATAGAATGGTTCCGTGTCTCCTTTTTAGAATGTGAAGCAACCGTCGGACCGCTCGCGTTCCGACGGTCCGACGGTGCCACACGCATGCGCTGGGAGATAGTGCCGACGAGAACGCGAGCGGTCCGACGGTTGCTTCACATTCTAAATAGAGTTTCGTGCCACTGCCACTTGTTAGATGGCTCCAACAACGTAAAACCCAATAACGTGAAACCCACGTCTAGACATAGGGCGGCAAAATAATGGATCCCCCTTCACCTGCCCCCATCATCTAAATTCGAATAAAAGCGATTTTATTTTCTTTCTGCTCCCGTGGTATTCATTTCCCCTTTATGGACTTATATCGGCTTAGACAGCCGCTGTAAATGAATAATCTATACCGCCTTCCGTATTGATGCCAACGACCGTACTTGCTTGGTAGATCCACACCACCTCAGCCTTTTTTGTTTATTGATGTCCCTCTTGGCTTCTATATCGAAGATAATAATCCGCATGGTGTATTTATGAGATACAGACAACTGTTTATGCTGCTTCCCCCCACCTCCCAAAAAGCTTCGGGCGTCTCCATCCTGTGAGACTACATGAGGCCCTGAAGAGAATCCCAAGAGAACCAGTGGGATTCGAAACGCGTAGGCTCCTGCCACATTGTGTCTGCGAGAGCGACAGGATCATTTAATTAATTTCCCCCAGCCGCTCAAACATTACCAAACCTCACCAGTTTAAAAAGTTTCTTTTACACATTTAATTTAAGATACTGGATTGTACATTACAAAATTTAACCTCTTCTTATTTCTGTAAAATTATGGTCGCAGACTGTGGCTTCTTGTTTCTTCTGTGGTTTAGATTGTATATATTTTAAAATTGTTGTATATGTTTTTGTAGCCCCTCTTTCCCCTAAGTGGTTTGAATGAGTTTTGAATGTCTGTGATATGATTGTAATACTTTTTGACTGATGATTAGTAGCCAGTTCCCCCATTCCCATGTGTCCTTTTTGAACATGTTTTTCTGTATGATGTATAAAATGAAAAAATCATAAAGTCTTCCTTTTTCAAAAAATGGTGAAATAAAAAACTATTAATTAGTAACTCCCGTTCTTGAATAATTCTTCAAGTTCTGTTTGGTGATTTGTCTAATTAAATCATTCATATCAGCACTGGCACCCCTCTTTTGTTTTTTGCTAGTTCGGCTCAGCCTTGCTGATTAGAGCCACCCCGTAGTTGCTTTCTCAACTTTCTAAAAGTGCCATTCTCAGAATTGTGACTCAAAATCTGACTTTACCAGTAAAGAGAATTTTAAATCACAATTAATGTAAGTCTAAAACAGCAAGGGCCCAATTCACAAAGGTAAACTTGGATGCAGGCACCCTTGGACAATAGTCCAAGGGTACCTGCACTGGAGGCAGTATTGTATTGTGCAGAAAGTACACTTTTCTGCACAAAAACAATCCTTCAAGAAATTTTTCTCTTTCTATGCCTGCTGTAGAAATAAAAGAGAAATAAAGATAGTTCTCCTTCCTTCGCCTCACTGTGGAACCCGTAGCATTTTTCTGCATTCCCAGGTTTACTATCTTTAGTACATCTGGGAATGCACCTAAATCTATAGGTGGATGCATATGAACTTCCCTGCTTCACATATGGAACGCCTCCTAGCTTGAAATATAATGGAACACGGCGCAAGCAGCTGCGGCTCATTATGTTTCTTTGCAAAACTATGCAAGGCTGTGCAAATTGATCCTGTATTGCTTTGAAATTATTACTGAAGACTGCAAAGGCTTACAATTCAGGATCAAAAATCAGGAAGGTATAGAAGTGCATTAATTTAAATAACTAATCAGTTTTTGTACATACATGTCATAGTTTGCTGTTTTGCTTTATTTATTACGCCATATAATGTTTTGATTTTTTGCAAAAGACGTTCATTGAGTATTTTTTGAATTCACCACATCTATGTTTAGATTGCTAAATTAGTCTTTTCGTATGATCTTCCATCTGCAGCCTTAGTGAACATAGGAGTGATTTAGAGACTGATTACGCATAAACGCACGTTTAATCATCATTCTTCATAGTGCTGGTAGATATTTGTTAGCAATAAAGTGTAAGAAATGCAAGTCATAATTTAAAGATTTGTGATTGAAACCCTAGATGCCAGTGAAGTGAGAGACCAGCTGCTTCACACTTGTAGAGTACAGACCACTACATTTTGAGTTCCCTATAAGTACAGGGGGATTGTTCCTACTATTTTGCACATTCTATTATGGCAGAAACTACTAATATTGCAGGGATTCTGCAGAGTCAAAGCACTATGCTTGGGACCATAGAACCTTGGTAGGCAGGAACTGAGTCATCCTACCACCTTAGTACCCATGTGCCCAGGACCATCTAACTATAGTGTCTCCCTTGCCCTCCTATTTACTCACAGAGGAACATGTCATTAGACCCCCCCAGAACACAGCCCTCCCGACCCTCTCAGGAATCACAGTTATAGGACACACCCTTTCGCTCTCACATTCGTACTAGTCCACAATAAGATCTGACAGAGACAATAGAAAAGTTTAAAATGTTTATTTTTAACTATTTTGCTCTAGCATGCAGTATACATGCCACCATAAGTAAAAAACAAATGCGGTCAGCATCGTAAGTAGTAAATAAATCATAAAAGGAGCTTTCCTACTAGAAGACAGGGTAGCCTAACCTCTCTCCCCTTCTAGATGAGCAAAATGATTATAAATCAGTAGATCCTAATGCAAGAAGTCCATGGTGTACGTAGAAGGCTTGCACGGACACGTGACAGGAATGGAAATGATTGCAAAGGTTAAACCATAATTCGGCCAACAGATGTAATCTTATTTTTAACGGTGTCATAATGCCCCTCAGTCTTTGCAAATGGCAGAATAGGCAACACGTCTCTCACTCAGAAGGTGGCCTTTCATGTGCTCTCTAAAACGTGGCGAAACACTGAAGTGACCAGAAAGAATACTCACTGTTTTGGTTTTTGGTCCATTACCTCCTACCTCTAAATCAGACACCAAGCAGAGATAAAAAAAAAAAAATTGGATGAACACATTATTGTTGTAAATTGCAGAGGCTTAGCACTTGGCACGAAAGTGCTTTATGAGGGCACTATATTTCGTTTGCACAATGCAATCCATCAATAAACGATGCATTTAA
Source organism: Lissotriton vulgaris (assembly GCF_964263255.1). Classification (NCBI taxonomy): domain Eukaryota; kingdom Metazoa; phylum Chordata; class Amphibia; order Caudata; family Salamandridae; genus Lissotriton; species Lissotriton vulgaris. The sequence goes on from NW_028242331.1 coordinate 627,246, forward strand.
CCTCTTCCATGTGTTTAACGGCCCCCGGCCGTCTGACGTCACTGTGGGGCCGCCGGGGGCCGTCCGAACCGCAGGGTACTTCTGGCCACAGTGAAGTGGATAACAATAATTTATAAATTTGTTTACAAGTGAATTCATCTATTTATTAGTTACTAAAGAGCTGAACATATTGTTTTTAAACCATCATAGAGAACTTTGATGATTTAGGTCACAGATACAATTGCAAAGGTTTGAAGTTATCATATAACAGGTTCCAGTGATCTTCTAATCCTAAATGCACCACACATTTTCATGCACTGAGTTGCTGTTACTAATTCAATGCATGAACTCAATGTTCACTGAATTAGGTCACATAGCACAGAGTGATTTACCCACACGACCTACTGCATTACTACTTCTATGCTCACAGCACGCACTGAGCATTTGCCCCATTCTATACACGCTCTTCCCTCTGTAATGTGCGCTATAAACCACGTTCCATCACTACTCTCTATAAGTTGTGTGTTTTGCACACAGAGGGTCTTATTAACTAAAAAATGATGGAGTGCCACAAGCTATTTTTCTACGCCAAGCTGCGTCTTTTTGAAAGCATATGGATGCATTGTATTAACAGCAATAAAAATGTATCCATTTGCTGTTCCCTGTGATAGCACAATTGGATGTCATATGTCAGCGCAGGCACCTTTGAGTCACGATGCAAGGACACCTGCTTTGCGGAGATGATTGTTTTTGTGCAGGAAGGGACACCTTCCTGCACAAAAACAAAAATGTATGGCATTTTCCTCTTCCGTGCATGCTGCAGAATGCAGCACACATGGAAAGAGGAAAAAACAAGGAGAAATAAAGGCATTTCTCCTTGTTGCAACACTCATATGCCTCTCCTAGGGATGTGTATGATTCTGATACACACCCAGCTTTACAACCTTTGTAAATCAGGGAATCTGTCAGGTTCCATGGATGTTGATGGAAACACCCACAGCAACACCCATAGAATGCAGCCTAATGCGTGAAAGGGGGCCATATTTACAAGGCCATGAAAAGTGGCCTTGTAAATATGGGCAGGCGCAAAATGTGACGCACGGGCGGAGCGATGACCTTGTAAATGAGGCCCACAACTTGTATCATCAGGCGTGTCATGAGCTCAAAGCATGAAATGTAGTCCACTCTTCTTCAGTCTCATCTGATGGTCCACATTCTCAACACGCACAGTGGATCCCAACTGCTGGGGCACTTGCATGCCATCAAGCTGTGCCATACTTGACTAGTTCCTTGCCTGTGGCTTCCCAACGAATCATCTGTCTTTCCCCAACTCTCACCAGTAGTTTGTGCCTCCACCTCGCCACCTATGCCCCTGGCAGAACACAAACAACCGTTTACCCTCTGGGCACCTTTAACCACAGGTAGAGAGAGCTCAGGGCCGATCTTGTGCCGTCCTGCTCATGTAATATCACTTTGAAACGATGTCCCTTACTCCCGAATGTAAACGGGCTCTCATCCGGCCAGATATCCAGCGCGAGGCCTGAGAATGCCACCATTCGGATTGAGAATGCCTGATTGGCCGGAATGGATAATACGCCTCAATAGCAAAACAAACAGGAGATGTGCAGGTCCTGTTGTGGAAAAGAACAGCCCAGGTTTAAAAAAAACATGCTGAGGATAGCAGCACTTCACTTAAAGATTATTGAAATGAAAGCGATGTTAATGCAACCACTTTATAGACCCAGCATTGACATTTCCAAGGCCTCTTTTAAAGTTAGGCGGAAGTCGCAATTCCCCACCGTGGGCTTCCCTGGAGACTCGTCTGCAATAGCGCCTGAAGTTCACAGGGGTGGCAGCCCCTCTCTCTGTTTTCGGTGAGGCTGCTGGCACTGATTGCCCCGACCCTTGCCTGTCTTGCCTGGCAATGGAGAGACCAGCAGGGAAACAAACAGCGGCCCTGATGCACGTGGAGTTCACTCCCACTGCATTTCGGAAACAAACTCCTGCTTTAGGAATCGGACTAATAAAAACTGAAAATAAATGCCAAGTGGTCAAACACACTTGAATCCTCTCAGCATTCACTAGCCACACGGGTGCATGCATTAGGGAACAGATAGTCTGCCCAGGCGGGCAGGGGTCTCTGGATGTGGATCCACCCGGGAGATGAGCCTGGTCCTGCGCTGGCCTGGCCGGCTGGGGCGGCTGCAGAGCCTTGGACACCGAGCACACTATAGCCACGGTGGGAGCTGTGTGGCAGATTCTCGACATCCACAGACGTGCAACATGGAGTTTCCAGGCAGTCCCCAATTACTTTGGACCATGATCTGTGACTGACCATGGAAGGTAAAACGTCTCCATGCTATGGCTACAAAAAGTTACATAAAGTTAGATAAAGTTATGGAAATTCTTTATTTGCAAACAGACAACAATTGGGGACCTATGATTCTGAACAAAGTAATTTTCATTCCGTCACTTCCCTCTCCCTCCCCTTCTCTCTCTCCCTCCCCACTCTCCTTCTCTCCCTTGCCTCCCATCCTCTCCCTCCCCTCCTCCCCTATCCTCCCCTCCCCTCTCCTCCCCTCTCCTCAACCCCTTTCCCTCTCCCTCCCCTTCTCTCTCTCCCTCCCCACTCTCCTTCTCTCCCTTGCCTCCCATCCTCTCCCTCCCCTCCTCCCCTATCCTCCCCTCCCCTCTCCTCAACCCCTTTCCCTCTCCCTCCTCACCTCCTCTCACCCTTTTCCTCTCTCTCCCCTCTTATCTCCTCTCTCCTCTACTCTCCTCTCCCCTCCTCTCCTTTCCCCTAGTCTCCTCTCCTCTTATCTCCTCTGCTCCTCCTCTCCTCTCCTTTTATCTCCTCTCCTCTCCTCTCCTCTCCTCTCCTCTCCTCTCCTCTCCTCTCCTCTCCTCTCCTCTCCTCTCTCCTCCTCTCCTCTCCTCCCCTCTCCCCTCCTCCTCTCCTCTCCTCTCCCCCTCTCCCTCCTCCCCATCTCTCCTCACCTCTAAAAGCCCACAGGCCCATTAGATGTTAAATCATCCACAAAAAATGTAAGCTTCGGCATGGCATGGCAATCCCTTGTTCTCTTGTTGTGCTCCAGATTCAGGGTAGTTTCTTGCTTTGTAAGTAGGCACAGGTCAGTGGCCCTCAACATGACACAAATAGACAGAAAATATAGAACTATCTTGATACTGTTGAAATGGCTCGGCAAGAAAACATACGTGGTGTTGCAAAAATCCAGAATCACACAAAATGTGAAATCAAGAGGAGAATATTCATGCCTTGCTTTCTTAGAATGTAAACTATAATTCTGTATTTATGTTTAGAGTTTTCTTTCAAAAATTTTGGTAAACTTGTATGAAAATACAAACTTTTGGTAACCTTATAGAAATGTATTAGTCAATGAACTTTCTGAGTGGCACATTCAAGTCAGACCTGTTACAACAGTCCTTATAAATACGCAAATGAGAAGGGACTGAAGCAGCTAACTGTGACAGACCGTGAACACTGACGCATGTCATGCACCCTCCGCGCTCAGGAGGCTTGTAACGTTTTACAATTCGCATGATTAGTCGCTCCAGATTTGTTAAAGTCTCCATTCTTTCATAAAAATGGTTCAATGAAATACTTCTCTCATTTAAGTATGAGAAAAGAAATTCTAATGGACTTGTCAAGGTCAAAGCATTCAATACCTGTATATAAAATATTGGCTATTGTCACTTTCATTTATATTTTATGCACATGAGCGTCTACCATTGAAGTACAAATGTTAGAACTGCCTTATAATTAGACTCCCTTTGTGCCCATTAAAAGACCTATTATATGGCCTAAGTTTGATTATTTTTACAAAGGAAAATGCTAAACTATTTTCCAGCTATTCTTGCCATGGCAAGACAGAGTTCTGTTCGTTGAAGATAATAGTTTAAAAACCAATAAGTTAAAGGTTTGAAGAAGATACAGCAATGCCTAGATTTTCCAAGGGTTACACTGGAGATGGGGTGGCGCTACACACTTGGGGGCCCATTAGGATGGCGGTAGCCACCGCCAGCCTGGCGGGGGCGATCTGTCCGCCTTCCTACCCTTAATCACCCCCGCGATATTTGCATGGCGGGGGTGACCGCGGCGGACGGAAAGACTGTCCGCCGCTTTTCTGCCCCGGTCGCCTTGCGGCCGGGCAGAGAAGGTTTAATATGGTGGCGGTGTCTATTAGACACCGCCAGCCATATTAGCATTGCCCAAAACAGATGCCTTTCCGTGGCGGCGATGCTGCCATGGAAAGACATGCGGTCTTCCCTTCGGAGGCCCCCTGAAGGCCTCTGGAGGGAAGGATAGGTGGGGAGTGCACCTGTGGTACCCCCTGCATTTACATTAACAAAGCGGCAGGCACCGCGCAGTGCCTGCCGCTTTGTTAATGTAAATGCAAATGTGCATTTTTATTAGTGTGGCAGGTGGTGCTGAGAGCACAGGCCCCCACAATGATAAAAATGCAGGATGTGCCCACCACTGTGGCGGGCGCATCCTAATACCCCACACGGGACCCCCGCCCTTATGGCGTGCGGTCCCGATTTACAATGGGATGGTGGGCGGACTAAGTCCGCCCGTCATCCTAATGACCCCATTGGCCTTTTTAATTGCAAGAAATCGAACAAATGCTTTGCATCACTTTAGGCAATTATTTCCCACACGAGTGACAAAGCAGGACAATAGTAAAGGAGGGAAATTAATTAGCACACCAGACCCACATCCATGTCAGTATTCCACATATGTCTGCAACCCATCATATGGATACCGCCTTAGCATAATAACATTAGAGGCATTACCTACCTACCCACTGACCCCGAAGCTGACAGTGACCAACTTGCTACTCTCATATAACTACTAAAGGACAACAGATAGACTATGGCGCTCAAAGCACGTGGCATAGGGAAGACAAAGCCCATTACCTTCCCCAGTTACAATAAACATAAAAATAAACACCTCTATGGGGGAGAGCATATCAAGCTTATCACCAGGAAAATGTAGTGCTTAAAAGCATTATGCACCATCCGGTGATATCAGGTCCCGCTCGACCGGCGTAAACCTAAAAGTTTAGGTTGGGTAGGATAGAGTGACCAGGCTTGGCCCGCTGAAAAGTACCTGGGATATGCTATCGATGGATTTGAGATGCAAAAAAAGCGACGCGTCTTCATTGAACTACTGGTTTGAAGGAAAATTGTTGTTGTCAAACCACTGAATTGAAAGCAGTGCATCGTCATTGAGCAAAGTGGGAGATGCCCCAGAAACTGGGTATATTATGCCTCACAGTCGATGATGCGAGGTCCATGCAGCAACAGCAATGCATCGACATCAAATGAGATACGACGGTTCCAATTGGCACAATGTTGTTGATGCATGAATTTTTGCAGTTGCAGCCCTTTGACCCACTTCCACGGACCAATGCCTTGAATGGCATCATTTGGCAGGGCAAGACCCAGTGCTGTTGCAGGCTCGGATCACTGACAGAATATCAACATCAAAAATGTCGAGCTACAAAAATATTGAAGCAAAAATATTGTTGTCCAGAATATTGAAGTTCTATCTACATAATGGTAAGTACAAAAACATAGACAATAAAATATCTTTGTTAAAAATATTACTAAAAATATATCTTTTTAATGCTTAAAAGATAATGTAAAATTAAGGAAATAATACATATAATTTAATAAGACATAGTTAAAATTATTAGAACATTTTTAAAAATTATTAGTAACACATATAATGTAAAAATAAATTTAACATACATATATCAATATAATATATAGTTACTTATTAACATTGATAACAAATTATTTTAATAACTTATACATTGTTAGAAACATATTAAAAATTATAAATACATATAGCTATACACATACACAATATAAAAAATAAAATATGTATAACAAATACACATTTTAAATATTTTTAATCTTTTTAAATACATTTTACACTAAATTAACTGAAACAGTAGACAAAATATTGGATAGCAGATGGCATACATTTACTATTCCCACTCCAGAGAGTGCAACAGTAGGGAAAGTGTTCGATAGCGGAGGGGTAAAAATTACTATTCACACTCCAGTGAAATAAAAGTAAAAGAGAAATAAAAAACAATTACAATACAAAAATTGTTAGTAACCCATAAAAATATGAAAAAAATCTAAAAGATAAAAAAAGAATTTACCGTTAAAAATACTAAAAATGAACTGCAAACATAAATTTATAAAAGTTTTTAAACATATAAATAAATATTAGTAATGACTTTATTATAATTAAATTACTTCCCAACTTTTTTCCCCTTTAAACCCACAACTGCTACAGAACTAAAAATACGCAAAAATGAACATAAAATTAATTACTGCTAAAAATTTAACACATACATTAAATAAACAATAGTTATACAAAAAGCTACATCACATACCTTTAACATACATACTAAAATACTAAACACTAATATAAATATCAATATTATTAGGAACAATATTTTTACAAATGATATTACTGTCTTCAATATTAAAAAAAACAATATTTCTTACCTCACTGTCATTATTCTGTACCACAATTTTCTTGTAGTCGATATTCTTGTACCTCGATATTTAAAACTCAATATTAAGGTACTTCAAAATAAACAACTCGATATTCGGTCTGTTCACCAGCAGAAATGTAGTTTTTCCACAGCAGCAGTCCAGTAGAGTGCCAGTCCTTTTAGCAGCACAGCAGTCCTTCCTCCTGGCAGAGTTCTTCTTAGGCCCAGAAGTGTCTGATTTCGTGGGGTCAAAGACTCAGTACGTATACCCAGCTGTGTCTTTGAAATGGGGGCAACATCAGAGGGGCTTTGAAGTAAGCAGAGGTCCTCTCTACTTCTCTGACTCCAGGCTCAATCCAGGTGGTGTGTAGACCTCTATGTGGGTAAAGGACACAGCCTATTCAGGCATAAGTGTCAGCTACTCCTGACCACCCTGCCCAGGATGACCGTCAGGATGTGGATGGCTAATATGTCACACCTAAGCACCCTTTGTGTGTGGCACTCTAGAGGGAATTCACAAAGTTCAGCTGTCACCCGCCCCAGACATGTATTGGAGACAGACTGTAGGCACATAGGGATACTAGCAGAAAAATTCCATCTTTCTAAAAGTGGCATTTTTAAAAAGGTAATGATAAATTAAACGTTCCCAGTAATGAGGATTTATCATTACCAATCCATTGATATGACACATTATAGATCTACTCCTTCTCATTAAGGAATTACAACTTATAAGTGTAATAAGGAATCCCCAATGTTAAGCTTTTAAAGGGTTAGACCTGCCAGGTAGTAATAAACATATGTGTGTATGTTTCTCTACCAGGACATGCAAAACATAGAAGTACATGTCCTACCTTTTGGGTACACAGCATCATGGGCTACCTAGGGCCTACCTTAGGGGTGACATATGTAATACAAGAGGAAATTAAGGCTGGTTAAGGGGTTAAGGCAGTTTAAATACCAAGTCGACTTGGTAGTGTAAACTGCACACACAGGCTCTGCAGTGGCAGGCCTGAGACTTGTTTAAAGTGCTGCTTGTGTGGGTGGCACAATCAATGCTGCAGGCCGACTAGTAACATCCAATATGCAGACAAGGGGCACATGTAGCACACTCTACTACAGATTTGTAGAATAATTAATTCTTACAATTGTGAATACGTCAAACAAACCATGTTTTTGGGGAGAAGCACATACACTTTAGCACTGGTTGGAAGTGGTAAAGTGTGCAGAGCCCTAGGAGCCCTAGGAGCAATTAAAATAATTCAGCAGAATTCGAGCAAGCAGGCAAAAATTTGGGGGGATGACCATCCTAATGCCGACAGGTTTAACAAGCTTAAGTTATGATAGGCAAAGAAGCTGGCCTTTTAACTGTGTATGACCTTACTAAAAGAAACAGGAAGTCACACGCCATTCTATAACCTGCACTTTGCATCTTTATATGCCTGTGTGAGTACGAATTAAAGGACTGGCTAAAAAAGGAAGATGCTGCGGTGTTTCAGGTAGATTCTTTATTACTCTTGCTCTAAAGATAGGTGGTACTTCATGAGATCCTATGCCTGAGTAACTTTGTATTACTTTTTCTACAGGGTAAATGGTAACTTCATTATTTCAAGCAACAGAGATGGCAGCATAAAGCATGGAACTTCTGATGATACAATTAGGATGGGCTGCTGTATAGATGAGGTTTTCTAATGGGTACTTTTCAGGACCTTCTAGTTCTGAGTGAAAGAAAATCTAAGATACCAACACAGATTATATATTTTTTTTTGGGCTGCACTTGGGCGGATTAGTTGGAGTAATGTCAGTGGCATAGGCTGGATGTCTTTGGTCCTAAAGCAATTGAAAAAGTAAGGCCACATGCTCTTCCTCAAAGTTAGTCTCTAAGTTCTTGATTTTTAGCCATCTTTCCTTCTCTATTTCCTATCTCGAAGTCGCACCCCACTATTCTACTTCCCTTTTTAAAATCAATAGTAGAATGGATTGTCCTGATTTCCGGAGGCAGGAAGTTTCATATTCTCAGGGCGATACCTGAGAAGGCTTGTTCATATGTGTGTGATTTATGACATTTCTGCAGCTTCAGCAAAAGGATGCTGGTACTTCTGGAGGACCTGGAGCCCCCAGATAGTACAATTCTTTCTATGAGGTATAGTGGGGTGTTGTTGTGTCAGGCTTTATGAGACATGCAAGCAATTTTTAGTTGTATCCTTGCTTTATAAGTAAGCCAATTTAGGGATTGAAGCTCCAGTGTAATATGGTGGTATCTTTTTGAGCCAGTAATGAGTCTAGCAGCAGGGTTAAGAGAGATCCTGAGTGGCACCATCTCCAATCTCAGGAGTCCACAAAAGGTTGCACTACTGTATTTCAACTTGGAGATCACCAGAGAATGCACCACAGATTTGAAGTTGTTGAAGAGGAGTAAAGAGTTAAATTTCCCTAGGATGCTCATTTGGAAGTTGGCTCCATTGGTGAGGGCTGCAATCTGTTTCTGCATATTCAGGGTCTTGTCGAGCATTATGCCCAAGGAACCGGTGGAGTCAATGATGCATGGTATGCAGTTAAGCGCTGTTAGTTGATTCATCCATTCACAGATGACAGGAGAATAGTTAGCTGGGGAGATTAAAAGGAATTCTGTTTTCAGATTTTTGAGTTTAAGATGATTGAGAGTCAACCAGTTCTGGGCTTTAAGTAGGGTGGTGTTGAGGGTGCTGATATGATCAGGGGAGGAGACTTTCTGGTACAGTTTGGGTAGGGTCAGGATTTCAGATTGAGGCTCCATGAACAGTTGAAGAGAGTTGGTGAGAGTGTGGACCCATACGGAACCTCTACATTGACTGAGAAAGGGTTAGCAAGAGATTGATTGACCTTTAATCTATGAGCTCTTTTGTGGAGAAAAGATGATAACCAATTAAGGACGGGCCCTGAAAACCCCCTCCCATGTTCCAGTTGGTCGAGTAAGCAGTCATGTCTGACTGTATCGAAAGCTGATGATATGTTGAAGAGGATAAGAAGGCTAGAGAAATGATCCAGCATTTTGAATGAGTTATCAACAATGTGGGTGATGGTGGATTCTGTATTATGACCGTGACGGAAGCCAGATTGGAATTGGTCTAGTAGTTGGAAGTGTTCTATGTGTTTGAAACACATAGAATGGACACATTTCTCAATCAGCTTGGCCAAGGTCAACTGTTGGAGATTGGGCAGAAGTTATTGAGGTCTGCTTGATCTGCCATTGTTTTTGTTTGAGAATGAATGGGGATAACCTGTCCAGCTTTAAGTTATCTGGGATAGAGCCTTGAATCAGTGAGGCATTGACTATCTTGGTCCAAAGTGGGAGTTGGGATAATTCTATCTCCTTGAAAAAAATTCAACAGTAGAGGGTCATTGAAGTGGTTGGATGGCTTTAGTGCTGAGAGAGTTTGGAGAATGATGTTATCGTCCAAGATATCAAATGCACTCCAAGATGCATTGGTATTGAGGGTAGGACCTGGTGTGAGTGACGGTGCCTAACTTTGAGGGGGTGGGAGCTGATAGGAGGTGAGATTGGAAAGAGCTCTAAAGCAGTCTGAAGCTCAAGTTTCATATTAGTTGTCTTTCCGGTGAAGAAAGAGGAGGAATCTTCTCAATTCCGCAAAGGGCGTGATCCGATCAGGGGGATGTTGATATTGCAGTTCAATTGAGATTTAAAATTTTCAAACAGTTTTTTAGGGTTGGTTTTTTGAGAGGTTCAGTTGGTGTGTGACAAGGTTAGCTTTGATAGTCTTATGCATTTGTTATAAATGTTTCTAAGTGATCTCAGATGTTTGAGATGATCAAGTTACTGCGAGGATCTCCACAGTCTTTCTGCTTTTCTCAGGTTTCTTTCAGCATTTAGACTGCCATATTACCAGGGTTTGGAGACTTTGGAACATATTCTTTTTAACTGTAAAGGGGTGACCCTGTCTAGAATGCTTGTCATGGACCCATTTTAGTGTTCAGTGAAATCGTGGACGTCGGTCATAGCATCAGAGGGGGGTAGTATGGTATTACTAAGCATGGGCGAATTTTGCGGATCTCGCGTTCGCGGATTTTGCGGATTTGCGAACTCGCAATCCGCAAAATCTGCGAATTCTCGTGAATTTGTGGATTTTTTTTTTATGTTCGCACGGGTTTCTGCAAGTTCGCGAGGGTTTTGTACAATTTCGCAAATTGCGAAATTGTACAAAACGAGTGCGAACTTGCAGCAACCCGTGCGAACACAATAATATGAAGAGAAAGAAGCTCCTGGTCACAGGAACAGCACGGGGATTGCGCTCATGAAAGTCAAGGATGCAAAGGCCTCTACCCAGCATCACAGCTGACTTTGCACGGTAGATTTGGGAAGAGGCACACCTGTCCAGCCTCGAAGACGCTCATGATTGTTTTTGGGCTAATGAATGAGTCACTGAATTTGAGCATCAACTAGTTCGAGCGACCATGTGTGTGTTACTATGCAATCGCCCCGAAGGGCACAGGGGTCCCTTGAGTGAGCTGTCCATCATAGTGGGTGAATGGCGGGAAGACGGTGCAAACCGCGAGTGTGTGCGCGGGGCCAAACGTGCGGGGCTTCCATGCGAGTTCACATTCCTCTTGTGTGCATAAAAGGTCAGAGAAAGATCAGTTCAGCAGATGAAGAGAAAAAGCTCCACAGGAAGGGTCACAGGAAGGGCATTTGTAAATATTTTAGGATGGCGCCGGCAAGCTGCCAGCGCCATCCTAAAATACTTACTAAATTAGCTTCAACAGGAAGCTCTAATAGATAAAATAAAGCAGTTGCGAGCACCTGCTTTATTTTATCTATTGTTGTCAAGGCCTCAAGGTTAATGTTTTGAAGTGATCTTTGCCAATGTTTTTTTTTTTTGTTGGGTTTAGCTTGTCCTAACATATTCTAAGATGAGGAAGGTGATACATTGGTGATCGGTCCAGTAACAAGGGACAATAAAATCAAGTTAAACAGATTTTGGATTGCCATTGATTAGGTCTAGGGTAGCTCCTTTGACGTGCATAGGGCTGTCACATATCTGGGCTAGATTGAATTCACTAGGGAAAGATTTGAGACTATCTATGGAAAGGTCACTTGAGTCATTCCAGCGGAGGTTAAAATCTCCACGGAAGATCTGAGTGCTGTGATGAACATCGTTGGTAAATATTATTCCCATAATCTGTTCAACAAAGGACAGACTGTCTCTAGGGGGATGATAGAACAAGTGGAATTTGCAGACTTGTCTGTTTTTTCTCGCGACCTCGATGCATAGGGTTTCATACGCATATCTCCCTCACCTGCTTCTCAGAAGTCCTATTCTCATTCCTTCCTAACATTCTTATTTTTAGCCTCTTTCTTCCTCTTTCTTCTTTTTCTCAATCTTAACTTCTTCCTCCCTCAACCCCTTCTTTTCTTCTGCCATCTTTTCATAGCTTCCTCTCCCAAGAATGGGATACTATTGGAAGAATCTGATCACTAATTGACAACAGTCATATGAACCTGATATCCTTCTCAGAATTCTTAAATAATTTTTGAGTGTATGCCCCATTATTGTATTTATACCAACCAGGAATGTATTTGCTTTGCAAATAGACATTCCACTGACAGATTTCAGAGTGAATGCAGGATGAGTTACTGGTTCAGGTCCTCAACTGCTGCTGTGTGTAGTTCTTCCCTGTTAGAACTGGAGATATCTAGTTGGCAATGGTATACACCTTTGACCAAATAGGGTACCTTGCTTCTAAGTCAGGGAAAGAGGATTACACTACTGGAGAACCCCTGCTCACCCCCTTGGTAGCTTGGCACGAACAGACAGGCTTATCTCAGAGTCAGTGTGTTAGCATTTGTGGAAACACACAGCAATACAGTGAAAACACTACAGACGTGAAGATGATGCGTGCATGCCCGGCGGCTGTGCGGAGAACTCTGTAACTTTGGAGCCGCAACAGGCCCTGCAATGCGCTTCTCCGGTTATGCAACGGCGACCTTGGGTGGCGACACGCTTCTCTGGTGATACATTGGTAAACAGCAGCGACAAAGGCACGCTTCTCTGGTGATGCGGCGGCGACCTCTGCTTTGGCGACAAGCTTCTCCGATGATACGACGGCAATAGCTGCGACTGGGACATGCTTCTTTTCATTGAGTCGCGCTTCCAGCGACACGCAGGCTTCTGCAGACAGAATTCCCAGCAAGGAAATTCAGAGGGGAGCTGGTGGTGAAGTATTTTGTCCCTGAGACTTCAGCAGGAGGCAAGCACAAGTTCAAGCCCTTGGAGTAATATTCTGCAAGATGATGAAAGTTCTTTTGAAAGTTCCTTCTCCGCCCCCTTGGCACTGGACACCACTGTAGGCCAACCCAGCAACACAGCACACTGGCAGGGGGGCAGTCCAACACCTACAGCATCCTTGGCGCTTCTCCTTGGCAGAGGTCCGTCTTGTTGTTCCAGAAGAGTCCTAACTTTACGACTCCTAAACTGAGAAAATTCCTAATTTTAAGACTTTTGGTATTCACAGAAGGCACTTAGGAGTCCTAAAGTTAGGACTCCTAACTTCTGTGAATACTGAAATAAATAAGTGTCTTCTGTAAATACCAAAACGAGTAAGTGCCTTCTGTGAATACCAAAACGGTAGTCAGTTTAGGATTTTGTCTTAAGTTAGTTCTGTGAATTGGGTCCCATGTGCTGATCAGTCAAGGTCTTTAGCCACTAGGAGTCCAACGAGAGCTGCCATGCCATGCCTGTTCAGATGAGAACTAATGCAACCATGTGTGTGCCTTTTTGGGGCTTTTCAGTGGGTTTTAACATAAGTCCAAAAGTAAAGTGAGAACTGAAGTACTCCTCCTTGAGCTTCCTTTGGGCATACAGGTTGCAATAAAGTTGCCTCAATAAAAAAAATGAGAAATGAGAAATTGAGGGTGGAATGCTTCAATTTATCTCCGCCACTGCATTGTGTGCAGGTTACATTGCAATGGGTCAATTTTTGCCCACCATCCCTCTGTAGGCAGAAGCAGTGTAGCAGTCATTTTTCATCGGTGTCTGCCGGGAGGATTGGACTTGATGTGTCTGCATATTAATTTTTTCACCTACATACAAATCTGATTTCCATCTCAGATAAAACAAATTAATTCAAGGGGCAGGGGCTAGATGTAAGAAATCATTTTGCTGTAACAAACTCAAAAAACGCACAGGCTTTGTTACCACATCATTACATTTCCAAATGTACTGAAACCATTTTGTCATCCCAAAAGGCATTTTTAAATAACAAAACTGGTACACTGACAAATTATGAATGGTACTTAATAAGGAGCAACCTCTTCTAATTGTAATTCAAAATGAGATACGAGTGAAACGGGTGTGAAATCACTGGTTTTCTACCACTATTGTGGTAGCAAACCAATAAAATGTTACTTACTCTTGAAAGGAGGTGATGTCGATTCACAAAGTTGAAGTAGTCCCCGTTTTTTTAAAGCAACATCAATTCACTGGAGAAAGAAAGTTACTTGAAAAAAAAAGTTTCTCATTCGAGAATACAAGCATATTGTTCCTTGCAGGCTATCACCCCTATGTTTTAGGAAATCACAGTTGGCCACAAATAACCACCTGCCATCTTATTATTTCTTAGGAAAAGTCATTCGGTGACCCATTATAACTGGAGATTGTGTGGCACAACCTATTAGTATATAGGTTGCATTGAAAAAACAGCTTGCAAATACCCGGCCTCATTTAACATCTTGCCCTATGATCAGTGCTTAATTTGTAAAATATGAAGTGCAGGTGCTGAAATATTTTTCGGAGGCCACACCCACGTTTTCAGGCCCCGCCCACTCTCGACACAGGCTCCACCCACTGTATTAGCCCCACCCACATCTTCAAGTGGCACTGCTAAAAGTCAAATATAATACCTGATCTGAATTTCAGAAAGGGAGCCTTCGTAAGGTTTTGATAGGAGGTTCCCCGTGGCGTGAACCATTTTGAAAAAGATGAAAGCAAATGTGCATTTAAATCACAAGTTTGGAATAAATTAGCTAAAACCACTAATGCATTGAAATGGACAATTTCAGTGCTCTGCTCTGTGTGCTGATTTGGGGAAAAGGACAATACTGGGGGTAGCTAGGGCATGCCATTTTTCACAGAGTCTATGATTTCAAAGGTACAACTTTGACATAGCTTAAGTTATATGACAAAATAAAACCCAATGTTGTGAAAACACTAGTCCAAACAGATAAACTGAATAAAATCATGCAATACACTTGAATGAGTCAGTCAGCCACTGTCACTTCCAGTGGCATGGGGTTAATCAGTATAGTGTAATATTCAGTTAAAGCGACTGCTTTAGAGAAACAAAAAAGGAGGATTACCAATTGGGCTTGTACTATAACTTCTCTCTGGAGCTATATGTGCATTTAGTAGACATTGAGAATAGTAAAAAAGAAAAACATAAAACTATGTAGTTCTGTATGACACAGGCAACACAGATTAGAAAAGAGGCATATGTTCAAAATATGACTTTTTAATCAAAGATTTTAGCTGAAGATAAATAAACAAAGAAAAATGTGATCTCCACCAAAATGTGGTTCGCGCTATATAACATTTTATAAATAAATACCAAGGCCAAAGGAATATGTAGGGGGCTGGGCAGTTTCAATTTGACCGTATCTGAATAAGTCATACCTATTAGTGCAAAATAACCAGGCATAGTGCCATACAAAATGTAATTATATAAAGACAAACTAACAAAAAATAAAATATATAAATACAAATAGATACATGTCGTAAAATGAAAATCCAAAAAAAGCAATTAAACTGTTACAAAAAACAAAATAAATAAAATATATTAAATAGAACAATAAATATAGCATCCAAACAAAGACACATAAATATAACAAAATATTAAATAAATTGACACTGTCAACAAAGGGGTATAATGCAAATAAATAACCTATATAACCTAGAACAACTAAATATCCTAACACAGTAAAGCCTAACTTTTCCAAAACATTGCAATGACACACATTTTGTCAGTTGGAATGGGCTACATCTATTGTTCTAGAAAACCCCAGAAACAGTCTAAATTGCTTGTGCATTCCATGTCCTCCTCTTTCCTTGCTTTACTCCTAGTGTCATCAGCTGATCTTCGTCCTTTTGCAAGCCAGGACTGAACATAGGGTAATGGGTTGAATCTCCTAAATGGTGGACCAACAAGATTTAAAAACATTAAAGAAGATATTGTTTGAGTCACCAATGATGCTCTTGTGGATGTGCATATCAGATTCATTTGAGAAAAGCCCCGCTCACATTCTGCAGTACTGATAGCAATAGTGTGTATGGCCATCATAAGTTCCTTGAACTGCCTTTTAATTTCTTTGCCTCCAGATTCCTTGTACTCTCTGTAAGCACGTATGGTTTCTCGGCTGGCAATGTTGAATCTTTTACACAGAGACTCAATATCACTTTCACCATAAAGAACAGGTAGCTCATCAGGCCAGTACTGTTTGTATAAAACTTTCACTTCGTTAATCAGTGTATCATACTCAGCCTTTTTGTCAGCAGAATTCGTTCCTCCTGTAGACAACAAACGATGTCTTAGATTTTCTGCAAGGCTACGAAAAAACTGACCCTGTTCAATGATTTTGTCCGTGGTCTTTCCTTTGTGCAGCACCACACCTTGGAATATATTTTCTTCCATGGCCTTTTTACATAGTGAGAAATGGTTCCCTTGCCTGTCTACCATTGCCTCAAACACAGCTATTTGCCGGCAAATAGCCCGGTGAGAATCAATGATTGTAGAATCACGTTTCTGTAACTCAAGTGATAACTCGGATAACTCCTGAAGAGCATCATACATGAGGCCAAGATTAGCAACGAACTGTATAGATGATAACCGCCTTCCTAGGCCTGTGTACATATTTCGTGTTGAACTGTCACGGGAACCATCATCAGCTGCACTATTAAAGTGCTTGTAGAGAGCAGGATAAGCATTCCAAATAGCCTCCACTGTTCTAAAGCTTGATGCAACCCAACGAGTATCTAACACTCTACCTATTCTGCAGAGCTGAACGTCAAGAGCTTCAGCACATTCCTTAAGCTCCAAACGGTTTTTAACAGAGGTGGAAAATAGAGAATACAGCTTATCGAGTAAGTTTTTGAAATGATTTGTAGCACCAATATCTTTCATGACATCATGAACGGCAAGTTCCAGGCGATGTGCTGAGCAGTGCCAGGCTACAATATTGGAAGAGATTTTTTCTTGCAGCCTCTTTACAACACCACTGTGGCGGCCAAACATCACTGAAGCTCCATCACAGGCAACTGAAACCATGCATTTGGAGAGAAAGTCCTCACTTATATTAATTGGATCTTTTTTTAGTGCAGACAGTAAACTGTTTACTATGCCATCAGCTGACAAATCATTCAGCTCAATGAGGTCAACAAACATATTAGCTGGGGAGTCCATGTCAGGTAGCTGCATTCGCATGTATACAATTAAAGAACTTTTCCTATTTAACGCAGTGGCTTCATCTAGTAAAAGACTTACTTTGGGGGAAAGCTCAATAATTTTGGCAAATATCTTCCTCTTCATTTCTAAGGATATGTGGCGTTGTATGTTTGAACAAGCTACATTGGAGTGCAAAATTCGACCCATATCTAGTCCATTCAACTGGTGGCAGTCTATCTCCATTTCAAAACCATACGCTGGCCTGTTTCGCTTTGCTTCCTTATAAGCTACACGGAATATTCTGGCTGTTGCTGACATTTGTATAGATTGTGCTTTTGCAGTTACTTGCAATAAAGTATCTCTCTTAGCGTTTTCTAAGATTTTTAAAGTTGCAACATGAGCCTTGCTTAGTGCATGTTCTCCAATCTTTTTCCTCAATGACTTCTGCTGTTGTTCTATATTGGTGCCATATGCCTTCACAGTAGACTCAGTCCATTCTTTGGACAATTTCATTCCCCTGGATTTTTCAGCACCAAGATCACGGACTTGGCGACACACAGAACAGCCAAGGTTAGGGCCTTTAACAATTAACCATGGATGCTTGCGTTGGAAATATATTTTTTGGTCAAGTTTCCAACCTTTAGGAAGAATGCCTTTCCTAAAATCTCTGTCTGAATGTGGTTTCAGTGATAATATGTCAGACTCTTTGCTAGTGCTTGGAGTTTCCTCCATCTCTACAGCAATGTCCACAGCATGATGCGGCTCATCTGTAAGAGGACGATCTTGTGTCTTTTCTTGTGTAGGGGTGATGATAACGCTGCTGCTAGTAGTGGTGTCACTCTCCTCTAGTGCCTTCTCTTGCACTTCATCTTCCTTGTTCCCTTCTTGCACTGTAAGTGTATGGTCTTTTCTAGCAAGTTTGCTAGCAGGCTCCTCATCAATCTTGGGCTTAAATTTTGTGAAGTAGCTTGAAATCTTCTTCTGTCCACTCTGAGACATTCTAAGGATGCAAAATGAAAGAAAAGACGCTAGACATGTGCGAAGTGTGATGTCAATTCATCAAAGTAACATGCACCAATAATATTTATTTGCACGTTGCACCAAAGACATTTCGGCATCTGCACATATTTAACATCCATGTGGAGTAGCTTAGCTACCAGATATCGCTAGTTGTTATTTGTTAATGATGTGTGTAGTAGGCTACCTCTTTGAAACAGCTGTAAAGATTCAAGATGGCTCGACTTAGGTCTCTGAAGCAAAGTAAATCCTGTGAGGAAGACAGGTTGTATAGGGACCCTACTCCTGCTGTCACATTTGCTATGGTACCTCTAGGGCTTGGCTTGGCACTCTAACTTCAGGCAATCTCAGGCTCAGGAATGGGCTAGTGAGGTGAGCTGGTCTCTCTCGAAATGGGGGAAACTCACTTACCCAGATAGGAAAAGCAGACCCGTGCCTGGGTTAATGCAAAGCCTCAAGGGCACTTTGCAGGCAGCTTGTAGGCTAGGCCTGTGTTTAATGGTAAGAAGAGTGAAACTGCAAGCTACCCCAATTCTCGAGCCTATCACAGAGATGCTGTACTGGCTGGCAGAGATTCTTTGTTGAGATTCCTGCAACAGCTGTGTGTTGTAGTAGTAGCAACTATTAGGTGTTTATCAGTGTGAGGGATGACTTACATCTATGTTCTGGCGTGAGCACCTGTGCTGACTTATTTAACCACTTGGCTGCTAAGGGGTTTTCCCCTCTTGCGCTGATTTATTGAAAACCCCATTATACATGACGAGTTATCCTTGTCATCAGCGCAGGTCAACCAGTGCATCATGACGAGTTACCCTTGTCATTAGCATTGAAGAGGTTAAGGCATCAAACTTACACATTTGAAAAATAAACTTCAATGTATTGACATTCGCGAATAGGAATCCAATGCCTAAAGTATTATAGATAATTTGGACTAGAGTTTTGTTGCATGCCACACTAGAATAATATTATTTCTATGCAGCAAAATAAAGTACATTTCAACACAACCTTGTTGTCCTAAAAAAATTAGAAACATCGCTCAAAGTTGCTGAACAATCACAGACGTGTAACGCCCTGATTGGGAGCATAATGTAGCAGAGTCCTCAGTATTCTTTCTCTCCCTTACTTGCTTCTATTTTTCTCTCTAACCCCCTGTGTACCACTAACTGATTGTCTTTCCTTTCTATCTCCCTCCCCTCAACACCCTGTCTTTCTATATATCTTTCCTTCTCTTCTCAGAGTCCTCACCCATCTGATGCTCCGCCATCTCATCTCTCTCTCTCTCTTGCTATCTGACCTCACGGCTCACGCTCTCACCCCAATTTACCTCGGTCTCTCAGACAGTGCTAGTGTTAAGCAGCACCACCAACTAGGGGGATATACATACTACAACAGGGCACAGACATATGATTTGTAGCAAGAGAGGCAGATTGCACAGAACAAGTAGTGTGCATGCTTTTACAGTCTTTCATATACTCAAGATCACAGGAAAACATTTGTGAGCTCAGCTGCCACAACTTTTTTATAATTATATTTAATTTATGCCTGTGTTCAAATAAACTGCATACACACTGTACATAATTTGTATACACTGCAAACGTGCACAGTTAGGTTTCAAAGAACAGGATTACTCATACAGTCATACAAATGAGAAGTTACTTCAGGGCAGAAATCCATTTGTGCAAATAACCTGCTCAATTTAAATATATAAACACGTTTAATAACAAGCATTTGCAATGCTAGGTCTCGCATTTACGCAAGTTTAAGCTATTGGCATTGTAAATGAAAATAAATGCCTTTTATTTATGTTTTACAAAGAAATAAAAGGCAGTGTCATTTGCAATGTCAATAGCTCAAACTCGTATAAATGCGAGACCTAATTGCATTGCAAATTCTTGATTTTTTTATAGCTGCTTCCACCATGTTGCCAGACCTCATGCATCATGTCCATATGGTAAACCACAAACAACACCCTTTAAACCATCCTCTACTGGGGGGGGGGAGGGACGAGGGGGGCCTGATGCAAATTAAGGTACTTCACAACCTCCCTCGGGTAAAAATCATACAACAACAAGGCCTGCTGTGCAGTGGAGGTTTAATAAAAATACATTTCCTGGGACAGTTTATAAAAGAGATGCAGCCTGCTGCCTTTCATACATAAAGACTAGAGACTTTGACGCATAGCCCTTGGTGGCGGTGCATACACCGGTGGCGTAACGCTAAAAAGGATTCCCCCCTGGGCCCCCGACAGAGCTTGAAATTGGAAGCAGTAGCACCTAAGCGCCTACCTAGCCCAGAGTTATTTAGGCTGTGGCTGGGCAAATAACAAACAAACACCTACAACCAGGCAACGGCTGCTTCTCAATTCCTGGAAAGCGAAGAACCAGCACAAACTACTGCAGTTTGTAACAGGGCCCAAGTTCCAACCTTCATTTTGTTACATTCCTTCTCGTTTTAATGCATGATGTAAATGAGAGGTAAGTAACCCTCACAAAATATCATTCTGAGTAGACTTTACAATTGCTCTAATTTTTGAACCAGATATTTATTGAAATAGACTCACTAGACGACTTTGTAAAATGTTATAAAAACATTTCTGGCATTTTAATCGACAGTACTTTGTGTGCTGGGGGCTCTGAGTATTCATAGTTACCATGTTATTCTATTTTTTTAGTGATATGCGAGTTATTCTATGTTTTGGTACTTTTGGGGGGAAAAATTTTTAATAAAGATTTGCGAAACAAAAAAAAGCAAAACCTCAAGTCCCACAATGGTTATTTACACCCCTTGGAAAAATTAACCGGCAGAAGAATGTACGAAGCAGCAGATGAACTGTCTGAAAAGCCACTGAAAAGGAAATGCAGTCTGCTGGCACATGGCACTCTTCTTCCTGAAACCATTATCGGCCCTAAAGATGGTGAGATTCAGGCGGAGGCTGAGCGCTGGTAGCCCAATTTTGATATGCTTTGTCTTGGAGTTGGAACAGGTGCCGCGCCGCCGCCAATGCCTGAGGGCTCGGGGTTCCCGCCACTTCCATATGCTGATTTTATGTATGTGGTGGTGTAATGTTGCTTTGTGTTGTGAAAACCCAATAAAAACATTTTTTTTAAAGAAATGTGGAAAAAGAACTCAGATCTAATCGATCCCACTCACACCGACCTCTGCCCGTTGGACTGGTACTTGGACGGCTCGGCTCCAATCTCTCCCGTGTTATTATAGTATACTGTGATCGATTGCACGTCTAAGGGTCTTTCTGAATAAGGTTACCAAATGTGTCACTGGTGAAACCTGTATTTCAGTTCATTTTCTCCTTCAGCAAACCACTGTGATTTAGTACCTCAGTGTAATTGAAGACAACCAGGACTTTAAGTCTCAGAAAGTACTGGGTTAGTCAATAAAATTACAGGACCCCTGATAACTGAGTTTAACTCATCTAGCAATTCATATATCAGAGCGAACAACGATTGGGGACATCCTCTTACGGTCAGTAGAGCCTTACGGGCGCCAGGGCTACACACAGTGTACTACCTAGTTGTAGTGGTACGGAGACCAAAAAGAAAAGTGTCACGTGTAAACTTCAGACACTTCTGCCATTTTACCCAACGTCGTTGCACTCTGGAACTTTTAGATTAACTTTCCTTTAAGTAAGGTCTCAACTCTCATAATGCGTAAGCAAAGCACTGTTGGCTTGCCTAGGAATGGGCTCGTGACAGGCGGTGCAGTGCCTCATTAGGAATGTGTCACGCAGATCGGTGACCGAGCGCAGGGACATGGTCACAGCCACAGTGGGCCGGGCGCCTCCCCCGGGTAACCGCAGGTCTGTGACGCTGCTGCGAGGCACTTGCTCATTTTCCCCGCACACTCACACATGTTTTTTGAATCCTGGCTGGGAGATATCCTAATTAATAACATACCTCTGCGGGGACGGGTAGGTCAAGCCAGGTTCCCTATATGTGGAGCATACTTGAGAGAGAGAGGGTCGAGGAGCCCTGAGCTCCCAGTATGTGTATGTGCAGGCATAGTGCATACATAGGCATGGCTCCTGCAAAACATTCGTGGCTCGAGCAGTTGCTCGAAGTTTTCAAAAATAGCTTCAATACTGTTTTGCACTGTTGTTGCTGCTCGAGTGATAGGAAATCGAGCAGACAGATTTTGTTTATCATGTAAAGATTTTTTTGCACGAGGTGACGAGGGCAAAAGTGGAGGAATATTATTGTGAGCCATAATTTGAGCATATAATATATATTAAGCGTGCGTATTATAAATATATTTTTTCTATTGTGGCATATATTTTATTTCCAGTTTGCCACCAAGAATCTCATCCCCATTTCCCACCCTTCCTTCATCGTCCACCACCACCAGAATAAAACAAAGTGTGGGAGTGGGAGATCAGATCATCAGATGGATCACACAGATGATCAGACTGGCTGACCGACTGGGTCAGCTTGCTAACTTAAGCGTAACTTAAAGTTTAGTGCTGCACTGCTGCTGCCTGCTTCTGTACTGTTCTTCTCTGCTTAATTTGTATTTTTTCTTACCGTGCGTTATCGTGGTGGTAGGGCCGGTCGGTAGGCCAGAGGACACTGGACACACACAGTGAGTACCCTGCTGCAGCCCAGCCCAGGCCAGCTCTCTCTGCCAGTGCCCAACCAAGTACCGTCGTCACCGTCGACTGGTCGCCGCCGTACTCGTTGGTGGCGGCGGGGGGCCGGGGGCTAAGGCTAACTTATGTGGACTGGTGTGGACGTGGTCTGGTCAATGGGGCCTGACTCGTGGCGTGGGGTGGGGAGCTGCTGCAGCTTGCCGCCTGTAACTGCGCAGCGCGGTTATGCTGGGGCGTGGGCGTGGGCGTGGCTCATGGCTGCAACTGGTGAGGCAGAGCCAAGTGAAAAAAATCTGCGCGCGCTTCCGCGCGCACAGCCCCCCTACTGTGGCCCCAACCCCCATCAGAACCTCCAGAGCAGCTCCAGCCAGCCCCCAGCCCCCACCAACTTCCGCGACCCGCCCACCCAAAACAGAAACTATTAACAACTACTGCTGTCACGTGGCAGGCCGGCCCAGTCACCATGATGATGAAAAACGAAAGTAGTTAGTTAAGATTCTTAAGAAACGAAAGTTACGAAGTAAAAAATAAGTAGTGCACACACACACACATTATATTTTTTTAATCCTATATTTCATTTATTATTCTGATGATTCAATCACTGACTGATAATGATAAATAATCTAATCTCTCTTTGACTGTCTTGGCCTTGGGGGCGACGACGGGCGAGGCTCAGTCAACAACACAACTTGCAAGTAAAGAAGACTCTAAGAGAAGACGGCCGCCGTCACCGGCCCGGTTGATTGATGACTCACTGAGTCAGTTTGAAATTGACACAGAGACTCGGGCTCGCCTCGGCGGCCGGGCGGCGGCCGCGGGAACGGGATATTGACACAGATTGATTGAATGCAGGTCGCGTCTCGTGGGTCGGACTCTCGGTACCAGGCAGAAATTAGAATGAACACACACCACACACACTCACGCTGCAGGGCGAGGCGCCGAGGCGAGCCTTTGGCCTGCAGTGCTGCACAGAGACAGACAGAGAGTACAGAAGCACCTGGGTGAACAAAAAAAACATCATGGGTGTCGGCGTACGCACAGGCACAGCAGATGATTCATAGACCCGGCCCTGACATTTAAGTGCCGGTGCTAAGCACCGGATAGCACCGGCACAAATTAAGCACTGCCTATGATTCTAACAATTATATTAAAGCTATCATTTGCTAGCAGTTGTAGTCCAGTTTGTACTAACTTGTTACCTTTGCGGAGAGCTGCTGTGGCGAGATTCTACTGTAAGGCATTAAAGATACCCCCTTGGGCGTGTGCACCTGGTGGCATGACTTACTGTACATTTTCAGATACACCAATGTCCACTACAGGTCCGGGACACAAGATGATGCGCTGACATCCACTGCCGACTCGTAACACAGGATGACCACGTCCACTGAGACCTCATGACACAGAATGATGAGCCGATGTCCTCTGCAGGCTTGTGACTCAGGGTCCGCTAGATGCCATTATCATGAAGTCCAACTGCGACAAGAGCTGCTCTGAAGATGGGTCCAAAGCTGCACAGATACCCGATTGCCTAGCAACTGGGTGCATGCTGGGAGTGCCTTTATATTCCTGGCACAGTTAAGATGGCTGATAAATGGTTGACCAATTTCTTGTTTGTGTAATCATTATGCTCAGTCTGGGTGACTCATTTCCTGATTGAAAAATCATCAGGCCCAGACCATAGCATAATGTTTTCAACCCAACAACCACACACAAACTATGTGAGGTTAGAGCACACACATAATGAGAAGCACAAAGGGAGAGCACATATATACACCACACGGATGAATATGGGTTATAAATGTCGGTTTATGCAGAGCGCATCCTTCCAGATCGCACAGAGCCTGTCCAGAGATGCGCATCACAACAATCATCATTTATGGTGCTTTATGTCCCCATGATATGCATGCTCTTGACACATTTCATAGTGAAGTAGTTATGGGTTTGTTGCTCACTTCTGATTTACACTGTTGATGTACGGTTCCACCCATAAAAAGCTGTGCTATCTATTACAACACATCAAGCAACGTTTATATCACAATACCAGCGACAGCTGATGCATGGGTGTCCCAAGAGTGCTGACTCAATCGCAAATGCACCCCAGAAAGAGAAGCTGCTTTTTGCAGCTTGAGGTAAAAAGGAAAACAGACAAATTAAGGTCCTGTCAGTTCAACTGTTTACATTTCTAAGGCCTTTCTTCTTATCCTATGCATATTTGTGGAGCACACTATCACCGGGTAGAGTATCCTGGCACTGAGAGGATAGACTTAGCTAGGGCCTACTGGGAGTACTCAAAACCCACGGTCTTCTGCTTCTTGCGAAATTCAAGAAGTGAGGAGGAGGCACTCATGTGTATTGATAGGCCATTCCACACTTTAGGAGCGCTGTAGAAGGAGGATTAACCATCAGATCTGGTATTCCGTATACGTGGGAAGTGTGTAAGTAGGCATGGAGAGGAGCTGTGGTGTCTGGAAGGTTTGTGAAAGCAGATGAGATTGCTGAGGTATGCTGAACCAGTGTTATGTAGTACCTTGAAGGTGTGGGCGAGTTTGAATGGTGCTGTGTGTGAGGGGCCAGTGGTTCTCCTTCAGGTGTTGTGTGTTGTGGGTGTGACATGAGAGGTCGGGACTGATTCTGGCTCCTGAGTAGAGAATGATCTGCAGCTTTCTGGGGAGTTCTTGTTAATGAAGAGGGTTGGCACCGGGAGAATCCTTGCAGAATTCCGCAGATGGCTCCACAAGCGTCTGAGGTGTACAGTGCCAGGCTAGGCTGACCGAAAGATTCTTCCACTCAGGAAAGAGCAGGTCTATTAGAGGGCAGGTTCTTGTATTCTGATGTTGTTTAGACGTTGGATGAGGATGGGGTGAGAGTCTGTGTCAAAGAAGTCCAGATGGATGAGGACTGACATTTCTTCACTATCCAGTCATGCGTAAGTCATGCGTGGCAGCAATGTTAGCAGTTTCCATGATATGATTTGAACTGAAACACCACTGAGTGGTATCGAGGAGCCATTGGTCAGTTGGTGGTCATTGAGGTACTTGGTGAGACATCTTTTGATGATTGTTTGTAACACATTGGCTGGGAATGGTAGCAAGGAGTGCGGTATGTGCTCATGTCAGAAGCACAGAATAAGGATTGTGGCATGACTCCATGGATTGCACATGTGTGAGGGGCTTTTTTCATTTTAGCCCTCTTCATTGCATTTTAAATCCATAGACATACTGTGCACGCTTCTTGAAGTGCATGAAAGCTAAATATAGGAGCCTTCTTGGGAAGTGACATCATTTTAGAAAAGTCGCCCCAAGTCAAATCAGGAGCAAGGATAGAGCTGGGGTGCAGAGCGTCAGACAGGTTCTATCCTGGTGTCTGACAGGTTGTCAGCAGGCTCCTTAGCAAACAGGAGCATATTTGTGTTGCCGGCCTGAAGCAAAGAAGTGGACCCAAGGAAAACATTATTGACTTCACGTGTGGTAAGTTGACGTCGCAACATGCCCACTATCTCTTTTGGTTCAGGTCACGTTTATATTTTCCCTACTGGGTCACATTGAATTGTTTAATTTGACTCCAATCGATAATGCTCTCTGTGACTTTTAGGTGAGTGATTTACCTTTCTTGAGTCACATCGGGTTCCTGCTGTTTGCTCGAGACAGGCCATTAAGGGGTGCGGCTCTCAGATAATGAGGAGCGTTGCTGGCACCATCATCCTTGATTAAATGACGCGGCAGGACATGAAGAACACGCTGACGGTGACTTGAACACAGTGTTTATTTTCACCTGAAATGAGTATCCTTTTCGACCATGTTTAAAAAAAGATAACTCCCCCTACGCATCTGGGTTAAGTAATTTGTAAATGTGCAATTGTGTGTAATTATACTGGTAGAAGGAAAGCAGCAGCCTGTAAATTACATTGAGACCGTTTTTTTCTCATTTATTATAGGGAAAGTCCTTGTTTATCTCAAGTTATGTTGTGTCAATTGAGATGTGCTGTTCAACACTCTTGCCCATGCGGACTGAACAGGCGCAGGTGGAAGCAGCACGGGCTCTGTTTTTCCTTTAAATCAATACCTGTGGTCTGTGGATTCGTTTCAAGCGACTTAGGTTTTGTGCATGACACAGAGAACGACCCTCCCTATTTCAATGACACGTGTACAATTGCCTTTCTGTCTGTGTTTTGGGCTGGTGTGTTTTAATGAAGGCTCAGTTCTTTTGAGATCTTAGTATCTGTTGCCAGTGTCTGCCCCATAAGTATAAAATTAAGAGGTTCCCCAACCTCACATATCTGTTCACTAATAAAGTCCTTTTTTATGACACAGACCCTGTTCCTTCCCTTGCAGATGGACTATACATTGAAATTAAAGGTGCATACCTTTTATTAGGACACTGTTCATCCCATGATTCCATCTGCTGTTGCAGTGACCTGGATTTCGAAGCAAGGTAGTGTTTGCTTGCAGTGCACCCACCTCAACCTACAGCATATGTTGCTCCCAGACCTCAAACTGTTCATCCAAGATACCCAAAATGAACTAGTTTGGCGATGCGTAAATTATGATCAAAGTAATTTAAGCATCACTATCAATTCTTACGCTCCATTTATTACATGAGCAGGTATAAATAACTGCCGAGGTCACAGTTTATGTCCATATTTATTAATGAAGCATTTGTAAAAGCCTGTGTTGTGCAATTGCTCTCCTTGAAACAAGCATTCCAGTGTGGAACTGTACATATGCTAAAATAGCAACAGATTCTATGCAGAAATATGGATCTTTGAACAGTGCAGGTGCACCAGGTCTCGTGTGCATCAATTAAGAAACTGGTACATATATTTCTAAGAGGGAAGGTGTACGTGTAGACGCAGCCTCTATTATTCATAGAGGCTAAAAATGACAAGTTTGGTATGAATTGCTACTCAGAAAATAAATTATGCAGGCACATTGCCTTTCTTATATAACAAAAAAAATTATTTAGTCCAGTAAACACCAAAAGCGAAAAACTGTGAGATCGTCTTTGTGATCTCACAGTCTCGTCTGTGATCGTACATATTTTACAGAAGGCAGAAGGTAAAAAAAGTGTTGTGGGTGGGAATACAGTGAGGCCAGACTTCTGAACAACACCAGGGAAAAGTGTGCATTTGATGGACCTAACTGCATTACAATATACTAACCTCTGTACCAGGTAGTGCTGCATGATATATAAAAAGATGTGTTGGCAGAGGGTGAACAGAGTGATGAACTGAACCAATTGGGGCTCACTTGCAAACCATGCATTCTGAGCACTCTGTGGATTTCTACTTTCAGTCTAGTAACCCAAAAATTACAATGAGCGAGCTGGTGATGTAAGATTGTGGGGCATATTTATTAAAACATTCACGCATTTCAGCAAGCCACAGTGCTGCGCAGCATGATAAGGAAAGGAAAGAACTGTGTTGTACTTAACATTATATGGCGCACACCTGTCTTTCTCCTGCGCTGGGGCACAATGTGTTGTCTAGCGCCAATGTAGACACCCTTAAACCATGGTGCCAGGGGACCTGTCTTTTAAGTAGGATAGTTTTTGTGCAAGAAGGGACACCTAACACCAAAAAACATTCCCCTGAGGCATTTCTCTCTTTCTATATGTGCCTCAGAATGCAACACACAGAGAAAAAGGAAAAAACTAGGAGAAATGCAGATGGTTCTCCTGATTATGACTCTCCTGGGGATGCTTAGCATTTTGACGCAGTCCCTGTCTGTTAGTAATGGTAAATGTTGGAATGTGCCAAAATCCATTGGTGGTTGTGTGGGAACATTCAAGTCCCACACATGGAATGCCTCCCTGGGGTAGACTAACGGAAAGCGATTTGCACTGCATTGCATTACTCTAGATTTATCAAGTCATTCAGGGCCATGCAAGGTTGCTTTACGGTGTTATATTCCTGAGTTAGGCCCATGTTGCAAAGCAGCTTATTTCTTACATTGCCATAGAAATTAACATTTCTGCTGTGAACATTTGCACACATTTGCATGCAAAACAAAGTTCAATTAGTTTGTCTGGAACTACTTTGTTTACACATCCAGCTTCGCATAACATTATCATGATGCCTTGAACATCATGTACTAGGCCTCTCTACGCACTGATCATCCCCGCTTCAAACATGAGGTGGCAGGGCTATCTACATATTCAAAACATTGCTAATCTAACATGCACATCGCAAGGCCGCCTTTTATTACAAATAATAGGCATCCCAATTGATTAGCAGAGGAGGTACTTCCTCTGACACTGAGGGGCGTATCTACAAGGGAAGTGGCGGAGTGAGGCGTTAGTCTTCCTGGCTTAATACCTTACTCAGATACTTCAGGAATGCAGGGCTGTAGCGTATTTACAAGACTACGGTGCAGCCCAGGGGTTACCCCTGCGATTGCACTACACTTAGCAGCCTAGCGCCAACACAGGCACCCTTGTACCATAGTGCAAGGGTGTCTGCATGTAGGGGAAGACTGTTTATGTCCCCCTTCCTGCACATAAACAATATTTAAATGCTGTTTTGTAACTTCTAGGTGTACTGCCTAATGTAGCACACATAGAAGTTGCGAAACAGCATTTTTTTAAAAAATGATTGTTTATGTGCAGGAAGGGGGTCCTTCCTGTATAAAAACAACCCTTGGCCTCTAGCTGTTTTCATGTGTGCTGCACAACGCAGCACACATGAAAACAACAAATATTAGGAGAAATTAAACATTTCTCCTCAATGCACCATGTTAAGACCAGGTTCTCCCTGGTCTTAATGCTGGCACTGCCGCCTATTTACGCCTCACTTGTAAATAGGGGGCAGCATCAGAATCAATGGGTTTTTATTAGCAACGTGGTAGAACTTTACCTTCTATTTACGTTTTTGATGCCTATAATCACGTTTATCTGCTTCTGTCTACTAATCATTGCAGCAACAATAATTTATGCAAGAATAACATTGGTTTAATAAATATTATTGAAAGCGTCCCACTGTGTATTCTCTGTATATTACTCTGAGAATAAGTAAGCACGAGTGGCTGACAGAAGGGTTCTGTACTGGTTCCATGATTCCAGAGGAATCAGAGTTTTCCTGTTCAGTGGTTGCCAGAAACCATTCGCTCCCTGGTAGGTTAGTTGGGCTTACGGTGGCACTGTGAGCTAGCTGGTCTATAGGCTAACATATTCTGCTGGGCTGTCTTGAATCGGTATTGACACCAAGCCCTTAGTTTATGTTGCCCGAACAATGCTCAGGTCTGATCGGTAGGTACTACACAACGTGGCTTGATATATCTAACTTAAGAGTTGCATTGTTCCTGCACCTCATTGCGTGTCGCAAGAGTGATGCAACTCCTTGATAAGTATGCCCCTGCGTGTTTATGGAGGGTACGGGGGAAGGTAGAGTTTCTTGGATGTCTGTGAGCATTTTTGGCAGGGAATGTTCACTTCAATTTGTGGCATATATCCACTATTTTGCCACCATTTTTAAAATGTTGTTGGGCACTGAGAAATCCAACACCATGACTTATCACAAAAGTATTACAGCCAATTTATTTGAAATTTGTTCATTTAAATTCTCCAATTAGATCAGTTTTTCAAAATTGTATCATGGGTAGAACAACCACGCCCCTTCCCACCTTCCTATTAAGAGTTGACAGGTTTGCTTACTCAGCCCTGTTTGAGGAAGATATTTATGTCCCACCACTTTCAAAGTGCACCAACCCCCAGTGCACAAACAGGCGGAACTGGGAACTCAAACCGACCTTGGCAAATAAGTCGGACCGGCTGCGGGGGGGGGGGGGTGGAGGCAGGTAGGTACGGGGCCAATATTACAGCACAGCTGCAAACCCAGCCCCCTGTACCAAAAACGGCCCCATCAGTCCGAAAACGGCACCCAACCTACTAGCCCATAGATAAAACGCATGATGCCCACTACAGCAAAACATACAAGATGATGGATGGAATGTTGCACAATGGTAAAACATTCACCCCCAGTCACAGATCTGGGTTTAATCCATCGGTATTTTGCTCACCAAGCCACCCCTGTTCATACATGGCCATATGCAAATCAGTCTTGACCCTGTGCCTCATGGGAACAGTCCAGCCCGAACTGCCAAGCCATGTCTTTCCTGGACCGGTATCAAGCATCCTAGGACCGGTTTCTGGCTATCAGCCGTCTTCAGCCAGGATAGCTTGACTCCAGTGACTTAGAGAGCATGGGACCTACGTCTGGGTATACTCTTCCCACATAGGGTGAACTCAAACCGACCTTGGCAAATAAGTCGGACCGGCTGCCGGGGGGGGGGGGGGGGGGGGTGGAGGCAGGTAGGTACGGGGCCAATATTACAGCACAGCTGCAAACCCAGCCCCCTGTACCAAAAACGGCCCCATCAGTCCGAAAACGGCACCCAACCTACTAGCCCATAGATAAAACGCATGATGCCCACTACAGCAAAACACACAAGATGATGGACAGAATGTTGCACAATGGTAAAACATTCACCCCCAGTCACAGATCTGGGTTTAATCCATCATTATTTTGCTCACGAAGCCACCCCAGTTCAGACATGGCCATATGCAAATCAGTCTTGACCCTGTGCCTCATGGGAACAGTCCAGCCGGAACTGCAAAGGCATGTCTTCCCTGGACCGGAATCAAGCATCCTAGGACCGGTTTCAGCCGTCTTCGGCCTGTCTTGGCCTGCTGCACAATTAAGTGATTTATTTATCATTATGCATTTCTCTGATAACATATAGGACATACTGTCAGAAATTCGTATTGTACTGGATACATGTAAGTACATTTAATTAGTTTTCCTAGAGTGACTGTATTCAGTCTATAAGGCACATGACGTTTTTATTGAACTTCAGTTGTGAAATTAATTTTTTGATAACTACCTTCTTCATAATTCTAATTTCTTTCATACATAGGAATTATGGGCTTCTTTCCATTCTTTTTTTTGACCTTAGGAGGCATTTAGCTTTACCTTCAACAGGTGTTTTGTGGGGTTAAAGGTAATCAATTTGCATATGATGCGTGATTAGATCATTTTTGATGTGCTGTTTAATATTGTTAATCATGTCTTTCAACAAGTTGTTAATGGTAGTGAACATCTTCAAATGTGAAAAGGGGATCTGTTGGAGGGTTTACACAGTCCCTGTTATACTGGTGGTATTTCAGATATTGGTGATATGGCAGGATTATAGGTGCATATATGAATCAGAGTCCTTAAAGTGGTGAGCTTGGTTTTTACAGAGGAGGAATTATATGGTGCATGGGCATCTGTTCTCACCTAGAGGACATGCTTGAAATAATTTAGTTGGATCTCCATTTTGGTATTGGTGTCAAACAAGACTGCTAGAAACCACAGTAAGCTGGAGATATCAGTGACTCATTTAAGTGTAAAGGTTTGCTTCAAGGAACTGGCCAACAGCTATGACGATTTGACTAATCTAATTGGTAGAAAGATGTGTATAGCAAGTCAAAAAATTCTGGGTACTGTGATAATATGCATGAGTCATTTGTCGTGTAGCTGTAGACTGGATGTACCCCTGCTGTAGGTAAAAATTGCAATGAGCAGGCTATGTGTTACTCCTGTTCATGATTAAAAACTTAGACTGTTGTTTTAAGCTGTATGATGGAGCAATACTTGCATTCAACATGCATGCCTTTAAAATGCATCACCCGCTACCACGCACCCCAGTACCATGCATACTATTACAGTGTGCATGCATCAGGACACATTGAAAGTGCCATTACAACGCGTACACTAATCATGCATGCCACTTCCATACAAACTTTTCCAATGAAGTTGTGGTATATGCGATACTGCTTATAACACTGAAAGCTGCACTCAGGATGGCTCAGTCGCTCAGTTTTGGGGATGCCCGTCACAGGGACAGTTCAGGCACTCTCGCCCCGTACTCCCCTCTCATGCCAAGGCACGCACTACTTAGGCTGTCAGTAATATATCCGTAGTTTCTGTTATGCTCCACTACTTGATGCCTCCGGTGGTAATCATTTTGGGCTGTGGATAGACCTCCGAGATCATCTGGTTGAGTTTTAAGCAAGCACTGTCTTATTTCCTAAGCCGTGCTACTCACAGGGACCACAAGATCACTCCGCCACTCTTTTGTCACTGCAGCTACTAAATTGTACGTTCTTGTCATGCTGCATTGTTCTCCAAGGCCATGGGGTATATCTGCCCTCTATGTTGGGCATATTTTTGTTGCGCTACCTGGGGCGCTGAACTAGCAGTGTAGACGGCGATCATCGCCATTTTAGTAGTTTCAGTGTTTCTGGCCAATTACCCACCGCACTCCTTCTTTAGATGGTCAATCAGGAGGTCCCCAGCCACAGCAGACTATCCGGTGGGGGTTTTCCTGGGGTATAGGGCTCCATGAAACCCACAGCTAGATTTAATGAGTCCTCTGATCATGGCTTGGCCACACCCCCATAACACTAACCCCTAAAAACGAATTTAAGGCACTGAATCCACAAAGCCATTACCACTTTCATTAAATGGCATTGCCTCATTTACATGGGGGCATGGCCCTATGCAAATGAGGGAATATCTATGCCTCTGCGTCCTTGCCATATTATTGAAGTGATTCAGAAAAGGGGGTGGTGATGGACAGAGTTTCTGAATTAAGCAGAATACTCCTACCCAGTCAACAGATCAGGGCTTGATCCATCACCGTTTTTTAGCTCACTGCACCATCCCAGCTCAGAACCTGGCTACATGCAAATTAGTCTGTCCCTGGCCCAGTGCATCATGGGAACAGGGCAGACCAAACTACCAAGCCAATTCTTTTACTGGAAAGGAAACAAGCTTCCGGGGACCGGTTTCTGGCATTACAGCCGTCTTCGGCCCGGCTTGCTTGAATCCTGATGGTGCAGTGAGCAAGGGACTCATGTCTGAGCATACCCCTCCACGCTTGTGGTGGACAAAACGATTCAGAAAAGGGGGTGGTGATGGACAGAGTTTCTGAATTAAGCAGAATACTCCTACCCAGTCAACAGATCAGGGCTTGATCCATCACAGTTTTTTAGTTCACTGCACCATCCCAGCTCAGAACCTGGCTACATGCAAATTAGTCTGTCCCTGGCCCAGTGCATCATGGGAACAGGGCAGACTAAACTACCAAGCCAATTCTTATACTGGGAAGGAAACAAGCTTCCGGGGACCGGTTACTGGCATTATAGCCGTCTTCGGCCCGGCTTGCTTGAATCCTGATGGTGCAATGAGCAAGGGACTCACATCTGAATATACCCTTCCACGCTTGTGGTGGACAAAACGATTCAGAAAAGGGCGTGGAAGGGTATGCTCAGACATTGGAATGAAGACAGTCCTCTGGGGCTACAGCACAGGTTATGCCACCCAGGGACCACTCACCAAGGCAAGACACTCTACCATTGCAGGCTGTGTGTCTTAGTGGAGAGAAAACTGAAGAATCAACATAACAAACAACCCTGTGTGCCATGCCATCCATAGGCTGCATAAGATATAGGTAAGTCACCACTATGCAGGCCGTTTGCCCAAAGGCAGGATGCAGTGAATCTAATCTGAGGGCATATCAGCATGAGCCGCTATGCCCCTACAATGTCCCATCTATTTTGAGATGTTGTAAGAGCACAGGAAAGTGATAAAGAGTACATGGGTTGGATACTTGTCAACACAAGTTTCATAGCTCCATGATGGTGTCAATGATTTCTAAGATGTTTGGTACCAAACATCTTGCCTTACTAAATCCTCACTGATGCCATTGTTGGAGCTATTATTGCATTCACACAGCAGACCCTTTTAGAGGATCATCTGCAAATCTACCAAACACTGGTGTAGTCCCTGACTTTTTTCACCAGTCTGTCACCACCAGATGTGTTTCTGATCTCATGGGGTGAGAGCCAACTCTCTCAGAGGACAGAGACAAAGCATGCTTTGGTCGGAGTTGCTTCCTCCGGGGCAGAATGGCCTTCCTGGGCAGGAAGCTACAAAAGCTATGCATCTTTTTTAATCCAACAAAGTGACATCCAGATAGAGGGGGAGGGGAAATCCCCTTTCCTCCTCAACTTTTGAATTAGGAGGATGGTCCCCACTTAGCCTGCAACCACCCATAGGACAGGGCAGGCAATGTAAACCACTCTCCTGAAATTCCACCTTCTTGGGATGGTGTAAAAGTAAAACAACCTATCAGAGCTAGGGTAATGGCCCTTTCTACAGGAAATGGTCACTAGATCACTAGAGGGTGTAGATACCCTAAAGGTAAGTTGCCCAATAGCTCCTATCTGTCTCCTCTTGCAACACCCCTAAAACCTGGAGCACGTCCATCCTTCAAGAAGTTGTCAAGAAGCTCCCTTAGAGTGAAGGTATCACTCCCCTGCACCTTGCAGGCACTGAACCTGTGAAGTCCGGTTGGTCGACTTGCTGCTCCCTGATGACTTTGACACAGCACCAAAGTATGAAAAGGTACAACAGCACTGGAGGGTCATATCTGACTCCCCACCAAGAGTCACCAGAACCTACAAGAGCCACAACACACAAATACACAGGGTAACACAGGGTAACAGACCTGCAAGGGCAATAACCAAGAAGAAGAGTCCACACCATACTCTCAAAGTACCAGAAGCAGGCACTGACCAAGGGACATTAAGACCCCCTTCCTGAATGGCCCAGCTTTCCCAATATCGCGCTCTCCAAGTTGCCTGCTCCTGATAGTGAGGACCTCAAGAAGCACAATGCCCAGCTGACATATTCGCTCTGAACCCGGCCCCGGCTATGACAAGCCAACTATGCTCCTGTGATCCCTCAGCCCTTGCGACCTCCGTCCTCCAAGAAGGCCCACAGTACTTATCTGTAAATCCTCTTGTGCAGTGTGTTTTCAAGGGGCCCACTTAATCTTTTTGCACCAGCTACCAGGACCATCGACACTCTGGTGCCGCCCGATTCTGACACTCTAGAACTTCCCCTGCTGGAACTTTGCACCTGGTCATGACATCAACCTAAAACAAGGTCAACTTTGTGAAAGCATTGCCTGATTTCATATGCATTATTCTATATTTTCCCTATTGTTTTCAAAGTTGCTTAATTGCGCACAAACGTAATATGTTTTCTGCACTTTGAAAAATCATAACTCTGAAACAACTTCCCTTAGAACTGTGTTTTTGGTCTTACAAATGACATAAAAACCTACTTTATTTTTATAAATTGGTCTTGGATTTATTATTGAGTATGTGTCTCATTTATTGCCTCTGTGAGCACACCAATGCTTAGCACTACCCTCTAATAAGCCTAACTGCTTTCCCACACTACCACATAAAGGGCATCAGAAATATCTGCTTTTAACGCTGTTTATATTTTGGGGGTTCTCTGGACTCTCTGCACAATGTACTTCTTTTTACTACACTATATAGAAAGTGAACTTCCGACTTTTAGTGGTTCACGGGGGGATAGAAGGCTTTGCATTTGCTGGAACTACTTGGTGAATAAGTAACTACATAAGTAAATCCCAAAATTATCTTTAGTTAGTCCATTTGTATGATTGGTCTATTTTTCCAAATTTCTAAACTGAATTGCTAAGACCTTGACTAAGTTTCTAAACCTAAGTGGTTAGGAATTCAAAAACCTGTACTTCAGTTAGTATCTAGGGGCACATGCATCAAAGGATTTTGTGATCGTAAACAGTGCAATATTATTAATACCAGACCATAAGTAAATCATTTTTCCTTTTCATAACTGTCCCTACACTACCTCCTCAGGGGTGCTAAGCACTGTGTAAATGCACTTCTGATTAAAATCATGCACTTCACAGCCCAGATGTTAACTCTTCCTACTACCACTGACAAAAAAAACATATCTTTGCCATCACAATGCTGGGAGTGACTCGAGCAATTAAAGTCAGAACTGCTCCCAAGCACCCTTTACATTTGCAGACTAAGTCGCACATTTGCATATAATTTAGGCAAGCAAGCACCCTGGCATGAAGGATTGTTTTACCTATCTGCCCGGCCTTTTCCTTTCATAGCACAGGAGACTCAATAAACTTCGGCTGAAGCATAGAAGTGTCCCAGCCTGTTGTCTTTTTCCTTTTTACATGTTTTAAATTCCATACAGAAGTTAGGCCTGGAAATGTGCGACCCCCTCCCCAGGACTCCACGGCCCCCTTGGGGGTCACACCCCACAGATAGAAGAACTC
Organism: Lissotriton vulgaris; assembly: GCF_964263255.1. Taxonomy (NCBI): domain Eukaryota; kingdom Metazoa; phylum Chordata; class Amphibia; order Caudata; family Salamandridae; genus Lissotriton; species Lissotriton vulgaris. Next base: position 663,980 of record NW_028242331.1, read on the forward strand.
TGCCCTAGGGTGACATGCTTCATCATTGGGTTCCCTCTCACTCACTGGGACTGCAAGGTACCGATTGTGGGTTACAACTCGCCCGTAGGCGAGGAGCGTCAGGTGTTCTATATCATCTAATGTAGGGCAGAGCACAATAAACAAAATGTGAATTAAAACTATCCACTGGGTGACAGGGTTAATCTTTTATTCGTGTCCCCAGTGGATAGATTAAAATAAGCTCAGTGAAAAAATTGGGGTATGGATGTTCCCTATTAAGATAAGGTCGACATATTTCTGCCTCAATAGACTAAAACATTTCTTGCCATTCTTCAGGACCGTTAACTATGTCACTCCTGCTTTATAAGTGTGAAATAATATTTGAAATTTACTATACTTTAACTGGTATGGGTAAAGTCAGTGGAACCTGCTAGTAGTCAGGTCCACATTCTGTAGGGATATAAAGGCACATATCAAAACACAGTATTCGTTTTAACATTCCAATATTGAAAACACCAGTGCCTTTCACCATCACTGCAAAAGTGTGTGTATAAAAAACATATATAATTAATTGTATGCAGTCTCACCAATTAGAGACTACTAATCGACCTCCACCTTCATGAGTCCTTTAGGAAGCAGATCTCAGGTCTCTATAGGTGTAAAAGTCACAGTGGTACACAGTCAGACAGATAGAAGGTATCACACCCTTTTTTTAAAAACGAGGGGTTCCTCTCAAACTAGGGACGAATACCAATTGTTAAATTCTGTGTGGAGCATCCCGTAACACCTGGACTAGGTACCGCTGTGGTTGATGAATAAACAACACCATGTCATCAGTGTAAAGAGAGATGCCCACTGGGCGGTAGTGAAAATTTAGCCCTGCTTCTCTGTGTCGCTGTCTGATTATGCAGACTAAGGGCTCGAGCATAATGGCAAATAATAGTGGTGATAGTGGGCACCCCTGTCGTGTGCCTCGTTCAATACAAAAAGACTTGGAAGTGAAACCTCCGACCCGTACCATCGCCGAAGGTTCGGTATATAATAGTTGCACCCATCTTAGGAAGATAGGTGGAAACCCCATGCGGGTTAAAATGCGGAAAATGTACAGCCATTCGATTGAGTCGAATGCTTTAGCCACGTCAAGCATGACTGCTGCTGCAGGGAGGTCAGGGTTCAGCACGTGAAATATGGCAAAATTGGTTCTTAGGTTGTTAGACCTGGATCTTTCAGGTATAAAGCCAGATTGATCCGGTAAGATTAAATGAGGCATTAACAGTTGGAGATTAGTAGCTAGAATTTTAGCGACCTTTTTTGCGTCCAGATTGATCAGTGAGAGAGGACGATACGAATCACATGCGGATGGAGGTTTGTCTTTCTTCAGCAGCGCTATGACCACAGCCTGCCTGAGGGAGGGCAGCAGCTTACTGGTCTCGTGTGCCTCGGCATACACTTCGAGTAAGTAAGGCGTCAGCAGATCCACATATGTTTTATAAAATTCCACTGACAGGCCATCTGCTCCTGATGCCTTTTTGTTAGGTAGAGAGAGAATTGCAGCCCTCACATCGGCTTCGTCAATTGGTTGGCTGAGATATTCATGCTGTCTGTGTCCCAACCATGCACATGCGATGTCAGACAGATAGTCTTCCAGTGCGTTGCCATCTAGACTCCAATGAGAGGTGTACATTGATTTGTAACAATCCCTGAATTGGTCCACTATATCTTGGGGTGCGTAATACTCATTGCCCTGTTCATCCACTATTTTAGAAATGTGATGGTGATCAGCCCTAAACTTCAATTTATAAGCCAGCTGTCTACAAAGTCTGCCCCCTTCCCCGTATGATCTAGAGACGTGTCTACGTGAGATGTAATTAACTTCTTGCTTTGCTAGTGAGTCATATTCCAGAAGCGTTTCATGTATACGAGCTAATGTGGATGTACTTGGTGTGGACGTATATTCCTGTTCAAGGTCCCCCATTGAGGGTTCTAGTTTGTGCAATTGATCTCTAATATCTCACAGGATTCCCGCTGTGGTGCTAATACAGATCCCACGTATAGTCACTTTGAAGGCCTCCCACAAGGCGGCCTCATTGTCAACAGTTCAAACATTTAAGTCAAAGTATTGCGTTATCGCTATACGGACAGTGTCTTAATATATAGGGTCCAAGAGGGCTTCTGCAGAGAAGCGCCAGGTAAATGGAGGCCGCGTTTTAGTTGGAATAGTGAGCTTCAGTCGCACTGGGTGATGATCATACAGCGTTCGAGGTAGGATCTCTACCTCTGCGCAACCCAGTTGTTGGCTTTCTCATCCAAGAGCCAGTAGTCCAGGTGGGACCAGCTGTTGTGTAAGGGTGTGGCATGTGTACTAATGCATGTCTCAGGATGTCTAGTGCGCCAAACGTCTAGTAATCCGAACTCCACCATGGCGTTTCTTATGCAATGAGCTACCTTAAGTGTGCGAGAGATGTGAGGACTGGACTTATCCCTCATTGGATCCAAATGAGTGTTGAAATCACTCCCACATATTATTCTACATTCCGGTCAGCGTCGCAACACAGTAAACATGCGGTGAAAAACCTGTGGCTCATCCACAATAGGATTGTATATAATGACAATAGTAATCAGTGTCATACCCTGTTTGCCATGGACCATGGCACAGTGCCCATCGCCATCAGTGTATGTGTTAATGGGTGTAAATGGTGTACCTTTTTTGACCAGGATCAGAACCTCTCTAGCATAAGCAGAGTAAGATGAGGCCAGCTTGCATCCGGCCCACCTGCGTGCTAGCCCTGACTCAGACTTGGTGGTAAGGTGCATCTCCTGCAGTAGTGCAAATTGTATTCCCAGTCGGTCCAAATAAGCAAATATCTTTCTAATCTTTTGAGGAGAGAAGAGTCCACGGATGTTCTATGTTAGATATGTACATCTATCACCTAATACCATACTGGTGGTGTGTTCGTATCCGCAAGGGAAAATTTAACATGTAATCAGTCAGTGCAGTACATGCAAGCACGGTCACTATAAACAGTGCAATCAAGAAGAACATATTCAAATATTAACTCAATATATCCCCAACTCCTGCCTCCCACCCAGTAGCATGGCATAACCCCCTAAGTGTCCCTCTTTGTTGTAGTCCATGAAACTCACCTCCCCAACCCCCCAACCACTTCAGCAACCCCAACCTGCCAAAGCCATCCTAGTTCCCTCCTCCAAATTCAAAGAAACAATCCACACAGAACCAACAGTGTTGGAGATCACCCATTGGGGCACATAGAGAGACATTACCCCTCCCATGATGTACAGGAGGTGGACAGAGTCTCCGTCAACTAAGTTCCCGCCTTTGCATTTTAAATTCAAATAGCTAGGAAATGAAACAATTCCCCTAGATATTGATGAAATCTTATCAGCAAGTCCAGCAACCAGGAAGTTAACCGCAATGACAGAAGACTCTCATCACAAGCTCTTGACTCCAGTGTCCAATCCATCCATCAACTTTCAACAGTACCTGTGGTGGATTCGCCATCAGATTCAGGCAGGCGTCGATCACCTTCAGTCGGAGTTTTGCTGGAGACAGTTGGAGGCGTCTCTATGTCGTCGCTTGAGGGTTTTCACATAGTCCATTGCTCATTTGGGATTATGAAAAAACGTGGATCTCCCATCGACGTCTATCTGCAGCCCCGCAGGATATAACATTGTATAGGGAATTTTCACAGCAATGAGGCGCTTCTTGGCTGGGAGATATTCTTTTCTCACTGCTTACACCACTGCAGTAAAGTCTGGCTAGAAAGCGAAATGGTTCCCTTAATGAACAATGTCACTTTTTTCTCTTGCCAGCCGTAGGATTGTGTCACGGTCTCTGTAGTTGTGTAAAAGTGCTATCGAAGGCCTCGGGGCAGCCTGGCTATCAGAGTGTTATGAGCATGCTCCATAATAAGCATTGTTGAAAAATTCTCAGCACCAAATATAGATTGTAGCAAATTCTCAACATAAGGTTCGAGTTGCCCAGTATTAGTGGATTCGGGGAGTCCTGTGATGCGTATGTTGTTGCGCCTAGATCTAGCCTCTAAATCCTCGTCCTTCGCCTGGATCACAGCGAGCACCTTTTCCATCGCAAGCATTTTATCAGCCGTTTGCTGCAGCCCATCTTCAGCTTCAGAAATGCGGATTTCAGCTTCTCTTAGTCTCAGCTCGTGCTTATCCAGTTTAGTGGACAAGTGGTCTATTCTGAGGTTTAGATTGTCAAATTTACTATCAATCATTTGCAAGCTGCTTCGTACGGCTAATACCGTCTTCTCAATGGCTATGAGACTATCTGAAGGAGCATCGGCTTCCGAGTCCGAGGCCAGCTGCTGCCTGGATTTGCTAGACTTTCACGGTTTGAAAGTTAGCCGAGGTTGATTGCATTCAGATTTCCCCATGGTGGAAGCGCTGGACAACGTGGAGTCGCTATTCGCAAAGCAAGGTATTTGTAAAAGATTCCAACTTACCTCTTGACTGCACCCCCAAAGCAGCAAAGACATAGCGTCCCCTGTGGTATAGAGACTGATTTACATGTAAGAATTTTGGCTGCCCAGAAGTAAGGGTCCCACCTCCTCCACTCTGACATGTTAACAGTGTCCTGCAGTGTCCCAGTAACAATGTCAGCAGGCCGGTTATCAGGCTCAGGATATACAGGGCCCCGGTTCAGTGAAGCTCACGATGAATAGAGCCACACAGTACCCGTACCGATGTCGTGTAAGCCTGATTCGGGGCTCCCTGCCAGCCTAATGGCGTATGTTGCAGCTCAAGATCTCTATATTTTGCAGCGATGTGTGCTTTGCGCAGTGGTGCCAGTGTGGATACAGGCCTTCTGGCGCATCTTCTGCCACAAGCTCCCCCAATTCCCCCACCCAAAAGTATGCAACTGTAAAGTCTGGCCTGGCGTGGTGCCAGACTTCTAAACTTAACTAGCAATTGTATTCGCTTACCAGTACTTGCACGGGAAAAGAGATGCTAGGTCCCAAATCCCGCTAAGCAATATCCGTAGGTCTGTTAAAGAATCTCCAGATTATTACCACGGGGGATAGGGGAATTGGATAAAATAATAAACAAGAAGAGACTGGTCCTGAACTGGTTCCTTCGGTCTGCTGGCTTGCTGACGTCTTTTCTCTTCTATGGAACCTAAGGAAGCAACACACTATTTAATAATCTAGTCTTATTTTGTTTTATCCTACTCTTGTAATTTCCCTCACTCTCTCTTTTTGCACCTCCCCTCGCTCTTCAGGACTCTAGCTTCTCTTCTGTCTTTTTCAGTGGTGTTCTATTTACTCTTGCTCTATTAGTTGTTCCTATATTGAAAAAAAAAGAAGCATATTTATTTCCTAAACCTGTCTGCCTGAAGCGTAGTCTATTTAGCAATTTATATGGCGCACTTACTTCACTAATTAGATGAGTAGTATTTTATATGTCTTCTTAATTCTTCTATTAATTTTCTTTAGGATCTCAGAGATTTGCTTCTTATATTTGTTGAGTAATCTTGCTCTCTTCTTCTCTTTCTACTACCTTGATATGTATTACTTCTTAACCTTTTGAATTTTCTCTCATTCCTTTTTAGGCTTAGAAGATATATCAACATTTAGCAGTCTTTTGGTAAGTATTTACATATCTACATTGTATTCCTACAAACTACTGGCATTTTATTATCTTCTATTTTAACCTCTTGAATTTCCTCTCATTTGTCTAGGTTTCTCTGAAGACTAATAGCTGTTTCTGCAGTTCGGGGTAAGTTTACTCTTCAATTCACTGTTCATGCATTCGTTATCTATTTAGTTTAACTTTCACTTAGCTTCCATAAATTCTGTGAGTTCTCTCGCCACTCGGCGGTCGGCGTCCTTCTAAGGAATCCTTGACGCTTCACTGCCGACTTCACTGAGGCACTAGAACTTGCGCTTGGCTCTGCGCGCCGAGTTCTTCTGTGAAAACCTACTCTAAATACACACTAAATATTTCCGAGGATAGTCAGGAACATTATCACTTTGAGGCTGTAAAGGCTGCATCTTCAGTTGGAAACTCCAGTGAAGTGCGCATTTCCTGTCGCGTTCACGCCGCACCTCGATTACTCAGCAGCTGCGGCGGAAAAGACTAGACAGCAAACCTGTTTTCCGAACAGGCGGCCATCTTAGCCCTTCTACACCGAACCCGTTCAGTCCAAGTGCCATAGTCGTGTGGATCTTTGCACAAACATGGTAATTCAGTGCCAAATGTTATTAGAGCCTGTGTAGGGGTCCCGACACGTGGCGGCTAGATTGGTAGGATAGCGTGTCGCTAGGGCCAAGCAGGTGCGGGTTGTGCAATCGCCAGTCAGGGCTCCGGATCATCTACAAATGATGAGAACCACCTAGGCACTCTACTTAGGCCGCAGACCCTAGGACACCGATATATGCAGCACACATCACCAATGAGGTGGCTCCTGTCTCAAGGAAGGGGCACTCCCTCCTCACAATCACCCGGCTCTCACATGTGGGGCAATATTCACCTGAAATTATGTGCTGTTTCGTCGGGCAATCGGCCATTGTCGTCAAGAAACTTGAGGGCACGGTGCAAGCTGTAGGCAGTGCGTGGGCATTCGGTGCTGGAGCCTAGGAGAGCAGTGCCGCCATCTTGCGAGCGCCAGTCCGCTGGCTCAAACTGTCGAAAAACCGATGAGGAACAGCATTCGGATGGCGCAATTACTTTTCGGTGGCTGTTGGGGACATTCAGCAACTCAAGTCTATTATAGCCAGTTGTTTACGAGCACGGGAACTGCAGGATTTTTAGGCGTGTTTTGCTCCATCCGGCGAAGCTGAGTTACATCACAGCTATCTCGCTGTGTGCCCTCTAGCGCCCCTCTACCCTTCCAACTTAGGGTGAACAAAGCAAACACAAGTTGATGAAGGACGGAGCGCTGAAACTATTCAGACACTCACCCCCGAGTCACAGATCTGGGTTGAATCCATCATCCTTCTTTAGATCACTTCACCACCCCAGTTCAGACACAGCTATATGCAAATCAGTCTTGACCCTGTGCCTCATGGGAACATTCCAGGCCAAATTTCTTCCCTGGACCGGAAACGAGCATCTTGGGACCGGCTTTGGGCTAACAGCCGCCATCAGCCAGGCAGTAAAAAGGCATATAAACAATTTTTGAAGCCTCAAGAAGGCTGATGGAGACTGCTTCTTCCTGAAAAAGACATGCAAATGATGGCAGATAAGACACAATAGCTCTGATCACTTCCTGTCACATTTTACAGACCTGAGAACAAATTATAATATTGAAAAATAAGGTGGGGTTATGTGGCACAGAGAGCAATAGCAATTACCTGATTTACTAATGCAAAATTCAGCGCTGCATAAACATACAAATAAACACAAGCAACCTCACTGAAGACAATGTCATTCCATGGTTCTGCAGATTGACAGATGCGAATTTGCAGTGCTTGTCACAGTGTAAATAAGGCCAGCAAGTACAAAGCACGGTGAGTCAACACAGAGGGATATTCGGAAGGAAGTGCGGAATGACTCTGTTGCAGCACCTCAAGGAACTGAGCCATGGACCAGCTCTGAGAACAGTGAGGACTCCACTTTCAGGCTCTTAAGTTGTACAAGAAAGCAGCTGGGTAAAATCAGTATTGTGAAATAAGGAAAGGAACAAAGCGTAGAGGGAAAAGAAATCATTTTGGGAGGCTGTGAGAAGAAAATGCAAGGATGTTCCCTCAGTCCACAAATGAGGCCGAGATAGCGAGGAAGTGAGGGAGGGACAGGCAAAAAGGGCTTAGAATTGTACAAAAGTCCATAATTGAGACGCTATACTTTCTAGCACCAGGGAAACAACGTAAATGTAAGAAGAGACCCTCAGCTCCATGGCACAGGGAGGATTTGAGACTGCTACATTTAAAATGTAGGAGGGCCGAAAGGCTCTGGAGGAAGATTTATTCCGACACAGATAAAACCATTTTAAAATGAGTACAGGCGGAATATAAAAGAGCTATTGCTAAGGCCAAAGCAGAGTTTTATGCTGCTTCTATCTTGCAAGCGCCAAACAGCTCGGAGGCTCTCTTTAACATTGTCAAGAATCTCTCTAATCCAAACTGTATGAGTAATAAGGTGATTGCCTCGCAGAAGCTCTCTGACAAGATAGCTGTATATTTTGAAGAGAAAATTGCCACAATCATAGGTAACCTTCAAAATTCGACAACTAATCACATGGAGACCAAACTCCCTGAGCCTAAGGAAGAGCTGGGGGATAAACCTTCCCTTAATAAATTTGATGAATTGACAGAGGAAGTCTTCCTTAGTCTGGTACATAAGGTTTCTTCTGGTTTCCCCCTAGACCCCTTTCCTCCAAGATTATGGAAGGAAGTGGGGCAAGAAACTCTACCTTGGCTACATCAGATATGTAATCAATCATTGGAGGTTGGTTTAGTGCCTGTTGCATGGAAGCAGGCAATAGTTACCCCTCTACTTAAAAACATTTGCTGGATCCATCTGTCCCGGCCAACTTCAGGCCAATATCTCTTTTACCCTACCCAGTAAAGGTCCTGGAAAAATGAGTAAGCAGGGCTCTTTCAGATTTTCTTGAGGATAATTATTTGCTGGACGAGGACCAATTTGGCTTTCGTGTAAGACATGGCACGAAGACAGCATTAATAACTGTTATGGATAGCCTTTAAAGGCGTGCTGGCAATGGAGAGGCCACCGTTTTGATATCACTGGATATGTCAGCCGCCTTCGATGCAGTTAACCATCGTATCCTGCTGGATAGGCTAACAGAAATTGGGGTGAATGGAAGGGCTTTTCAATGGATACAATCATACTTGTCTGACAGACAACAGACAGTATCCCTAACACCATTTACATCCAAAAAATCCCCAGTTTTTCATGGAGTTCCGCAGGGCTCGTCTGTCAGCCCCATTCTTTTTAATATATACCTGCGCCCTCTATGCCCCCTGATTAAAGCGTTTGGGATTGAGTTGGTTAACTACACCGATGACACCCAGTTGGTGTTTTCCTTGGAGGGGAAGCAAGCGGTGTCGATTAATACACTTCAGGATTGTATACGCCACACTTCTAATTGGCTTAGGAATAATTACCTCCAATTTAACGGAGGTAAAACAGAAGTAATGTTCTGCCCTAGCAGTACCTTACCTCGTCAACTACCACTGGAGTTTAGACTTACCTCTGAGGAAAAACCCCTGACCCCGGTCAGAGTGGTACGAAATTTAGGCTTTATGGTGGAAGATAATCTCCATATGGAGGTTTAAGCCAATAAGACAATTAGCGTCTGTATGGTCCTCCTTCTAATGCAGCGGCAGGTTCTACCACTCCTTCCTAATGAGATTGGTCCCTTGGTGGTCAGAAGCTTGATACTTAGTAGACTGGACTATTGTAATGCCCTGTATTTGGGAGCTCCGCAATACATCATTCAAAGCTTACAAAGAGTCCAGTCTACAGCAGCTAAAATGGCCCTGAATAGGGAGCGTCGATCTTCCACTTCTTTGGCCTTGAAAGAGTTACATTGGTTGCCAATTCGGGAAAGAGTCCATTTTAAATATTTGTGCACTGTGTTCAATGGACTACACGATTTGGGTCCAACACCGTTATCAAATAGGTTTAACTGGTACAAGCCTAAGAGGATGCTCCGCTCCTCCTCTCTAAATTTAGCTGCAACATCCAGATTTAAACGATCTAGGATGGGAGGTGGGGCTTTTAGTGTGGTGTCAGCGTGCCTCTGGAACAAGCTGCCTCTTCGAATCAGACATTCCAACACCCTGACTACCTTCAGGAAAAGCCTAAAAACTTGGCTGTTTCCTAGAGGTTGTTAATCTAATTCTCCACCTCTGACCTTGCTGCTGCAACGGGGGCTGTTTGTAAAAATCTGAGCGCCAAGATACCCGTAGGGTGAAAGATTTGCGCTATATAAGAAATAAATACATACATAAATACATACAAATGAACGCTGTCAAGAGATCTCGGGGGAGCTCTCTGCAGAAGAAAGGTTTTTAGGATAGAAAGCAAACTGCTGGGAAGTGGGTATGACCAGGCCCACTGGAATTACGTGATTGTGATAATAAAGGAATACTATTATGAAATGTGCTGCAGGGGGGAGTAGAGAAGGCAGTAGGAGAACCTCATTAAAGAAAAAAGGGCTCACGGTCTAAATAACATGTACCATGTAAAACTCGAAGTAAAGGGGACAGTAGCCGTGGGAGGATACAAATGACAACATGGTCGTAAAAAGGAGGGACTAACAAGCCTCTAAACGAATCCAAACGCTGCATTCACGACAGACAAACACACAAGCCAATGAAAAATACGTGATGGGGAGTGGGCAGGGCTTCCCTCATGTACTGAACTACAGCAGAGCAGTGCTTGCACCCTGACTCTAGGCTCGACCTAAAAATGGTGCCTATCCCACTGCTTGAGTTAACACAAACTAATCAGATCCATTATGTTTTGCTACCACGGCTACATGCCTTATGCCATGTTTTTTTGTGTTACATATGGCACCAACCAGACTCGCAGATATCTGAGCGCTTCACATGAGCACTAGTTGTTACAGACAGAAACATTCTTTTTTTTCTTTGGTTAAACACAGGGATTTTAAGTGATTTGCCCAGAATCACAAGATGTTGATGTTGAACGTCCTTGCCAGGACTCGAAGCCAGATTGCTCTGGCCGTTAGCCATGTCTAAACTGGGGTGGTACAGTGAGCTAAAGAAAGATGATGGATTAAACCCAGATCAGTAGACTGGGGGTGAGTGTTTGATTTTCTCAAGCGCGCTGTCCATCATCCCCTTTGGCATTGCTTTGTTTGCCCTAAGTTGGCAGGGTATGCCCAGTCGTGGGTCCCTTGCTCTCTTTGCCACTGGATTCAAGATAGCCTGGCTGATGAGGGTTATGAACCCATAACCGGTCCCAGGATGCTGGTATCCGATCCAGGGAAGACATGGTTTGGCAGTTCGGGCTGGACTGTTCCCATGAGGCACAGGGTCAGACTGATTTGCATAGGGTCATGTCTGAACTGGGGTGGTGGAGTGAGCTAAAGAATGATGATGGATTAAACCAAGATCAGTTCACTGGGGGTGAGTGTTTGATTTGCTCAAGCGCTCCGTCCGTCATCCCCTTTGGTATCGCTCTAGCCGTTAGGCCACATCCCCTCTACTTATTTGCTAGCCTATCATTGAATCACAAAGTTGTAGTGGGACTGCATTTTGGAATTGAATATCAATAAATATTAAATCTTGTAGTTTGAAGTGTCCTTTTACTTCTCTTTTAACTTGGGGCCAAAGGGAAGATGAGCCAACAAGAAAACAATAATGCATATCTCTAAATCCCAAGCTTGTGGTTTGGAGCTGCCATTTTTTTGCATGCGATAGGGCACCCATCATCCTTGCTACAACACTGTTGGAAAATACAAAGCCATCATTTTCACTGACCAACATAATTGTTCTATATAAGTGTTAGTGTAGATATTTCACCATGACCAGTATAATCCATCTAATCTATATAATCATGCAATCTAGTATCGTCGCTTTGACATAGAGCAATGGCAATTTTCATCTAAATATGTTTTTCTGTCACATAATCTAGCAGTGAATACCTGCAGCTGTGTTTTGCAAATCAGAAACACGAGGCTGTACACTTAGCAAGCTTTCATGTAGTACAATGAGGCAAGCCACCTTCCTGTGCTGTGCGACAGGAAAGGGAAAGAGCAGACACGTGCCCTATTTAACATTATACTGTGCATTCCTGTTCTTTCCTACCACTGGTGTACAATGTGCTGCCTGATGACAAAGCAGGCACCCCTGGATTATAGTGCAAGGGTGCCTGCATTGGAAGAAGGATTGATTTTGTTCCGGAAGGAACACCTTTCTGCACCAAAACAATTGTCTGAGTCAGAATGCTTCACACATCGAAAGAAGAAAAAACGAGGTGAAATAAAAATATTTCTCTACGTATGCCTCACCTGGGTGGCATAACCTTTCTATGCATTCCCAGGTCTACCAATAATTGAAAATTTGGGAATGTGCCAAAATATATATAGGGGTATGCATGGTAACACCCATGTCCCTCCCCATGGAAAGGCTCCCAGAGGCAGAGTAATGCAAGGCAATGATTTATCATGCCATGCAGGGTCACAGAAGGTGGCGTTGTGAGGCTGCTTGATAAATCAGATTTTGTTTTTGCATCCACCTTGCACCCACTTGCATGGCGCAAGGGCAATGCAACACAATGAGAAATATGCGCCAAGAATTCTATTATCTCCTTGAAGTCTATTGTAACTCCTGTCTTGCTGTCTATTACTTTTTATGAAGCTTTGTCTGCGGCAGAGGACACAGGGGCATTACCAGTGATAACAAAGAACCACTTTTCATGATTTAGGAAATGTTTCTCCAGAATGTATCATGGATGTCCTTCTGCCCTGTTTCCATTTACCTTATTCTGTATGTGCTTTTGACATAAAAAATGTACGAAATGTTCCCAGAGACAGTCAAATAATCCATTAACCTTTTTTTAAAAAAAAGCAAGCAGCTAGAAACCGGGACAGTGAGGTGCTCTGCTAACAAAGTGCAACAAAAGAGGCTAAGCAAGGATAAGAGATTTTATCTGAGCTGTTCAAAAAGCAGATGTCATAGTTTGAATTTTGATACACAACACTTACGACTCATATTTTAAAAGAAGCTAAATGGTCCCTTATACTTAATGATTTTAAACAATCCATTATGTATGCAGAATGCATAAGCAGGATGAGCGAATATAGAAAAGTTGCTCAAACACTGGCTGGGTGACAATGGATTAAGTGATATTTAAGGTTTATTTATTTACTGAAAAAATAAAAAAAAACTGAATTTGCCCCACACCCTTCTAGGGTGGGAGGGGTCATTATTTCTTTTTTTAGGAAAACCTGGCAGTGACAGAAAAAGAGAATCAGGCCATCCACTCTAAATACAGTAGTAGATGTGATGGCCTTACTGTGATGGCACTACTCTGTCGGATTTAGCTTTTGTTGTTATTTGTGACAGAGCACACTATCTGCCCACTTATTTGATTGTCAAAATCCCCTGCTGGACAATGCTGACAGCTGTAGTTGGACATGGCTCAATGAGCCCGATAATTTTTACCTCAAGTCCCCAATCGACCATATTTCAGAACTGCATAAACATTTGAGAAGAACAAACTCTTCTCCACTAAGGATGCAATCAATTTGTGAAAACCTGTGGGCATATTTACGTCTTCTGGCGCATCTCTGCAAATCAGCAGGGATGCGCCAGAACAGATGCGTCACGTAATCCCCCCCCTTGCGCCACCACAGATGAATTGCATTTACAACGCAGCGCACCATGGTGCAAGGAGGGGCAGATGCGTGACGCATCTTGAGGCGCATGTGCGGTGCACTGCTTGAGTCGTGGCGCAAGCGCGATGCAACTCCTGCAATGTACAGGGGCCCCCCTACTCAACATGGTACCTCACTCCTTAGGCCTGCTTCAAGCAGGTGTAAGGGTTTGACGCAGCAGCATTGTAAAACTGACTCAGTGAAATCTTGTAGATTTGGCTGCGTCAGTTTTACATGGCTTTCCTGCGAGGGAACGCCCACCCTGTGACAGAACGCCCACATGAAACCTGACACAGGTTTCATGTGGCGCAGGGCTATACAACGTGACGCATCTGCCTAGATGCGCCACGTTGTAAATAAGTCGCAATGTGGCGCATGGTTTACTCCGCCGCTGCATCAAAAAAGTGATGCAACGGCAATGTAAAAGTGTCGCAAGGGGCTTGTAAATCTGCCACCTAGTATCTTGTCGTGGTCCACAGGAGGTGATACCAAAATGCTATTTTTCTACTGTTTTTCTGCTTTTCATGTCCTTGGAGGAAACAAATATGAGGACTGCCTCCTCTGCCAACAGTCCTTAAATAGCAGTTACAGTCCCTGGATACCAGCAGGATTTAAGACTCCATTGGTCTCCTTTATTACAGCTCTCAGCCAGTCTTCTTAGGTATCCAATCCTGTCTACTTTCTTCCACTTTCAGCACTTAGGGCCCGATTCACAAAAGTAAACTGAAACAAAATCTTAACTTTACTACACCTAAACGCCCTTTGTGAATACTGAAAGTCGTAAAGTTAGGATTTTGTCTCAAATTACTTTTGTGAATCGGACCCTTTCTTTTTCGGTTAATGAAAACAGAAACACTATTCAAGATGGCTATTCCATTTTGTGAGTTGACTAGATCATAACACCTTCCCCTAGCGGACAAGGCACATACACTCTATTCTTCTGTGACCCCGTGCTACTCTTGGGTTGGTATATAAGTTGTTGTCAGGGATGTAGCACTGGTAGGTCGTTAAATATTCCCTGGGACCCTCTGTGTGTGTTAAAATATTCCATTCCTCCAACAAGGGGAAGAGGCTCAGGTCCTTTTCTACTGTATTACAAACAGTGGTTCAAGAGCTACAATTATTAAATGAAAAAATAACTAAAGTGTAAGAAGAAAGAAATAATACATATACATAGCAACAACTATACTGACTTAATTTAACAAAGAACATGTACATAAAAAATCTTAGAAAAAACTATTTTTAATGCAAATTCCATAAAACACACAAAAAAATCAAAATGTTGAGGGCGCTCAGACAGTTACACGAACAATGGTGAAATAGTGGACATTGACAAGTGTAGACAGAACAAACAGTGGCAGAGAAAAAACAAATAACAAAAAATACACAATGTAACAATAGTGTCTTCTCCTAATTAGACCACGTTTTAGGGCGTTGATGGCGTTTTGACCCAGGGATATTTAGAAGGTCATCTTCAGGACACAGACTTCCAGTGTAAAAGCGTACACTGTCTTTTCTACAGATATAAAATATATACATGGTTTTGTCATAGAAAGAAAACACTTTTTTATATAATTTCTTTTATTAAAAAATATAGCAACCTTCAACACCGAATGTGTTGTAGGAAAGAGCTTGAAAGGTGATTATTTAAGGAGGAAAAAATGTTGAGTAAGACCTAATAGCCCAAGATTCCAAAGCTAGAAAAAAAGACTAAGAAATGTAAAAAAAATAAAGACTTGATACAGAAAGGGAAAGACTAAACAGTCACCTGACTGGATCTCCTCAATATACACAATAGCATCAATCTAGATATATTTTGCAAAACTGCCGAAATTAAAACGGAGAACCTATAGCTGTTGAAAAATCAAAAGGCATACGTTTTACAAGCAAGAATAGGTTAATTATGAAAATGTGGACTGGGTAAAGGTTATACAAAAACCTCCATACCTGTCAAAATACTGGGAATTTAACTCACAGCTTCCATTAGACCTTTATAAATAATGTTAAAGATACAAGTTAAATTGCAACAGTTAAGGACATCAGTGTGCCCAACCATCAAATAGCGGGGATCCTAGTCAAACAGAATAAATAACTGCAAAAAACAGATAAATGCCTATAAAATAGCAAAAAATTCTATCCCACATATTTAAGCAAACTCCTCAGTCTCGCAAACCATATCCAATTGCACTGTTTAGGCTACACATTGTAATGTGCATGAAAAAACCTGTCAACGAAAGACCCATCAAATGCACCAACATCTGCTGATGCAAATAAATGGAAATCAGGGCATATAAAGTCACCGCTACCTTGTACAACAAAAGTACATACGCAAACATCCATTACCGCCAACCTCCCGAACCCGGGAAAAAAACACATGTGCCAAATAGGATAAACCCGTTTCAGGCAATAGGTCAAGGCAGGTTAGAAAATTAATTATCAAAAGGGAGTCACATTGTAGAATAGAGTAATCAATCCTCCCAGCTGCATACAACCCGTCGGGGAACCGATTAAGGGAACTTATTAGTCACTAGGTCTATACTAATCACAGGGTGGGTCTCACCGTAATGTGAGAACCTTGGTGGGCGTCTGAGGACCCTCCCTCCAAGGCAATAAGAGGTGCAGCACCTCTGGGAGTAGCCCTCTTTGTTTCTCGCCTGTTCTACGAGAAGGCTAGCCGGGAAGCAGATACGAGTGGAGTCAGGCCTGGTGGCTTTCGGTTTGAAACAGGTGAGAGGCCATAGCGTAGCGTATTGCTCATATGTGTTACGGTGCCGGGATCCTTGAGTTCAGGCCCCGGTGAAGTCCTTTTAATTGGTAAAAAGTAATTTTCTAGTGGGAACGACGGTACTAAATATGCAGAGATAAGATTGTTTTTACCCAAAATCATTGTTGAAGATCTCACGTGCTGTCAGGGGAGGAGGTAGATGATCGGCGATGTCGCTGGCAGAGCGAGGGCGGCGTCATCAGTTACATGGAGTTAGGAATGTTTCCTTCCGACCCGCGTGGAGGGAGGGGGTGCGCGTCGGTCTTTAGCCCAGAAGAGAGCAGGGTTCAAAAAAAAAAAAAGAAAAGAATGATTACGTTATAGGAGCACCGCGTTATACAGGGTGCGTGCAGTTCTGCTCTAACCTCGTAATTTAACTGTGGATTGATTAAAGGCTGCGTACTTAAAAGGGGTGAACGGGAGCCAGTGGCGCACGCTTTACGTGCAGCTATGAATCTTAGCAAGCAGCACATCCCTGATAAACGGGAACGGGAGCCAGTGGCGCACGCTTTACGTGCAGCTAAGAATCTTAGAAAGCAGCACATCCCTGGGTTCGAGACTTCCTCCCACGATGTAAAACTTCAATATATGAGAGAAGTCTCTAAATTGTGCCTTTTAGGGGTCGTTTTGAAGGGTGAATTTCACCATGAGGGCTATGCACTTTTGGAAACATGGGTAAACCCCCCCCCCCAAAAAAAAGCTGGCAGCAAAGGAAAAGACAAGGGGTCAAACAATTAAGAAGGCAGGGATTTCGGGCCTGCAGACATGCTATACTTGAAGGCAAGTCCATAGATTTGCGATGGTGAAATTTTTGGTAAATGGCGGTAAGGGGTCTAGTGGTGTGCAAGCAGTATGGTGCTAAGGGGCCATAGCTTATGTCATCAGTGGGAATGGTGCCCGGGGTGAAGGGGCAGGGGCGGTGCATAGTAAAATGCGCTCCTCTACAAGACCAGTTGAAAGGGGGATGTATGTATTTGACCAATTAATGATTGTGTTTTTCTTTCTTAGTAGGCGGAATGTCGCCCAAGCGGACACGGGGGGCAAGGAGGCCCCGGCATCAACCGAAGAATTCCGCTCGTTGGCGGCATTGTGGGAGGTTGCAAAGAAAGGAGGTATCGATTGGGCTCTGAGGACCCTATCGCAGGACGGGGGTGCAAGTGGGCAGCAGGAGTCCAACTTGGCAAAACGGGTACGGCGGACGCCTATTCGCTTTCGGGAGTCGCAGCAGGAGAAGACTACGCGGGTCTCAGGACAGCGAACGACCATTCCAGGTGAGGCGATGGCAGAAGGCCAGCCCCTGGTGGTCAAGGACACTAGGCAGGTGTCGGGCGTAGGCGAACAGGCGGAAGTAGCAGAAAGTGGGTTGTCCCATAGAGGAGGGAGGGCACAGGAGGCGGTGGTGGCCACGGGGTCGGCACGAGGGGAAGGGGGTTGCGCCGGATACAGCAGCGCGGCTCCTGGTAGAAGCAATTCAGGCCCCGGTGGTGGCGACACAAAATGGTGGGGTGGCGCAGGTATGGGTTCAGCCAGGGGGTGTAGTCCAAGCACCAATGGTGATGGCTACCACGGCGCAGGGCCCTGTGAGCAATACAGGGACGGTGGGGGCGGGGCCAGCTGTGGTGTCTACGGCTCTCCCCTCGGCAACGGTGGCATCCGCGCACGCTCCCCTTACGCATAGCCCAGTGTTATACGGCTCAGCATCATTGGCAATGTCACCGTCAGCAAGTATAACGTGGCATGTGCTGGCGGAGACAAAGGAGAAGATCTTTAAAGGGGAGTATGTGGATGTTTTTGATCTGATCAATGCGGGTGTGGTCCCGGGCAAGAGCAGGGCAAGTAAAGATGGGGAACTGAAACAAAGGAAAGTTTGGGTAGAATGTTCACTGAAGAACTGGGTGACTGGGTTTGCCATATATGCAGCAATTATGGTTGAACGGTTTCCTGCATTGGCGGCACAGTTAATAAGTTACATGTCACTGATTCACGGGGCAGCTTCAGAATTTCAGGGAACGGCATGGTTGCAATATGACACGAAATTCAGGCAGATGAAGGCGGTAAAACAAGAAATAGCATGGGATCAGCGCGAGATTAATATTTGGCATGGAGAACTTTATTTTGCGGTGCCAATTAGCAGACCCGCACAATCGTTTCGAGGTGACAGGGGTGCCGGGGAAAAAAGACAATTATGCTGGCAATTCAACAAGAATGACTGTAATAGAGGCGCGGCATGTAAGTTGAAGCACACATGTTTCTTCTGTGGTATGTTCGGGCACCCAGAGATTAAGTGTTTCAAAAAGGTCAGAAAGCCTAAAGAACCCCGCTCTCCCCCCCACAGCTCCCGCTCAACCAAAACCTCGCCCCGCCCAATGAAGCCCCGAACCTGCCCACGCCCATACACCTCTCAGTATTAACACATCTGCTCGCTAGGTATGAAAAAGGGGCAGACGCATTATTTTTGTATGAAGGTTTTAGATATGGTTTTCGAATTCCCTCTGCTGCAGTGCCAAGCGCAGTTCCTCCCCGCAACCAACGGTCAGTGCTAAGGCATCCAGAAGTAACCTGGAAAAAAATAAGGAAGAAGTTGGCGTTGGGGAGGGTGGCTGGTCCTTTCAAGACAAGGCCTAGGCAGGACCTGGTGTGTTCTCCATTGGGTCTAGTGCCAAAAAAGGAAGTTGGAAAATATTGTCTCATTCACAACTTGTCGAGTCCTGTGGGTGGCTCAGTTAATGAGGGTTTGGATCCAGATTTGTGTGCAGTTCGTTACACCACTTTTGACTCAGCGATTCTGAAATTGCAGCGGCTGGGTGGAGGGGCACTGATGGCTAAGGCAGATATTGAGTCGGCCTTCTGCCTCTTGCCGGTCCACCCGGATGACACTAGGTTGCTAGGATTCACTTTTGGTGGCAATTTCTTTGTGGATTTATGTATGCCCATGGGTTGTTCTATTGCATGTGCAATATTCGAAACATTCAGTCGTTTCTTGGAATGGACAGTGCGGGAGGTGATGGGCGCGCGAGAGGGCGTGCATTACTTGGATGATTTCCTTTTTATGGGGCCGGCAGGCTCGTCAGAGTGTCAGGAGGCATTGGTGGGTTTTCAGCAAATGGTGCGGGCAGTGGGAGTGCCGCTGGCGGTGGAGAAAACGGAAGGACCAACAACTCAATTGACGTTCCTAGGGATCGAGATAGACACGGTCAGAGGGGTGTGCAGGCTACCTCCAGAAAAAGTTAGGGCATTTCAAGGGTCTTTGGAACAATGCTTGGGGGCACGCAAGGTTACTTTGCATCAGTTACAGGTACTGGTGGGTCAGCTTAATTTTGCCCTGCATATGATACCTATGGGCAGGGTTTTTTCCAGGAATATAGCCAGGGCAATGTCAGGTTTGAAGGAAAAGCATCACCACACTAGGCTGACACCAGAGACAAAGGATGATTTGGTCACATGGAGGGATTTCTTGGAGCACTTCAATGGGTCAGTAATATGGCAACAACCGGCGCAGGACAATAGAGAGTTGGAACTTTATACAGATGAGGCAGGTAGTGTTGGGTTTGGGGCAGTGTTAGGAGCAAGGTGGTGTATGCAGCACTGGCCTGTGGAGTGGTTCGAGAGGGGGTTGGTCCGCAACATCACATCCCTGGAGTTATTCCCCATCATTGTTGCTCTTCAGATATGGGGCACCTTACTGGAAAACAAGAAAATTGTGCTTTGGTCTGACAGTATGTCAGTGGTTTTGGCGGTGAATAACTAAAGGGCTAAATGTCCGTGGGTGCTCCGTTTACTGAAAGTGTTGGTGCGAGAGTGTCTTAGGCAGAATGTGCATTTCATTGCCAAGCATGTGCCAGGGGTGGTTAACACTGTAGCTGACTCCATGTCTCATTTTAAGTTGACAGAATTCAGAGCGCGATGGCCACAAGCAGACGCTCAGATGACGGCCTTCCCGGAAAGCCTGTGGAATCTTGGTGCCCCATTGCTTCCGATCTCATAGCGGCGTCAGTTGCTCCAAAGACTAAGAGTAGGTATGAAAGGGCTTGGCAGGTTTACATGGCTGTCGTGCAGAGTAAAGGGGGTGTGGGCGAATTTACACCACAAGGGGTGCTCAGTTTCATAGTCAGCCAGACAGAAGAGGGTAGGTCCTTGGCTCTGGTACGCAGACAATTGTCAGCAATAGCCTTCTTTGCAGGGATTAAAGGGGTTACGGATCCCACTAAAGACCTTAGAGTTAGAAGGGCTATGAGAGGATGGGAACGATTGGGTCCAGCCGGAAAGGATAGCAGGAAACCGATCGATTCCAAAAGGTTGGTGAATATCTTGGGGGTGTTACCAAAGGTATGTTGGTCGCATTATGAGGTACAATTGCTGCAGCTGGCATATTCCTTAGCATTCTTTGGGACTTTTCGGGTATCAGAATTAGTGCCGATCTCCAAGATGGACAGACAGGGGGGAATGGCTGTTGGCGATGTGGTGATGGCAGCAGGCTTGCTTCAGTTGAGGGTGCGGAGGTCGAAGACAGACCCACTAGGAAGGGGAGTGTGGGTGCACCTCAGACCAGTTCAGGGGGCGGGCTACTGCCCGGTGATGTTGATGGAGAATTTCATGAAGATGAGGCCGGGATGTGAGGACGATAGGCTGTTGGTGCATGAGGATGGTACACCATTGACGAGATTCCAGTTCACGCGAATTTGCAAGCGGGCACTGGAATTGTTGGGTGAAGACATAGCTCATTTCACGTCTCACTCATTCCGTATTGGGGCGGCTACTACAGCAGCCTAATTGGGTCTGTCACCGGGTGCAATCAAAAAGGTGGGCAGGTGGAAGTCAGCAAGTTTTGAGCGCTATGTGCGACCGCAGCTGGTGTAGGTGGGGTGGTATTGCGGCAGGTTGGTAATTACTCACTTCTCTTTTCTATTCTTTTCTTTGGTCTCGCTTGCAGGGGTGGCAAGGCAGAGGATGCAAGTATGCTGGTGTGGAGATTCGGTCATACTCAGAGCGGGGAATTGGTTTGGAGAGTCCGGGGTTGACAAGACGCAAAGGGCCTTGGGTATTATCCACAATTGGTTCGGGTTGGAAGGTCTGCGGGCTGAGGACGTTTCAGCTCATTTGTGCAGTGCGCTCAATAATGGTCTGCCTATCCCAGATGTGCTGGTATTTCATGTGGGGGCCGAAAACCTGGTCCCGGGGGGCAGGCGGGGAGCCAAGGAGGCATTATTCTCTCTCCTTACTTGGATTAGAAGGGCATGATCAGACACAACCATTATTTGGTCAGAGGTTCTCACCAGGAGAGAGTGGGGGGTGATGTGCCAGCAGCAGCGATGAATACATCAGTGAAAAAGATGAATAGAGAGGTAGAAAAGCTGTTGGGGGGTTCACAGATCCTGGTCATTAGACATAGCTTGCTGCAGACTTTGACTTCAGATGTGTATCGGACGGGGGATGTGCACCTGACCAGGGTAGGGTTAGAAGTGTTTGTGCAAACCATTCTGGGGACCATTGCCTTACACCCTGGGAGAGTGGCAGGGCGCTAGCATGGGGGAGGGCAAGGTTGCCAGAGGGGCGCCTTGCCCTGTGGCGGGGTCCTTTCTAAGAGAAAAGGCTGGGGGACTCCTTTTGGATGGAAAAGCGGTTGACCCTAGAGCAGGGTAGGCAATTATGGCAGCTCTAGGCAGGCTGGAGAGGGGGCCATCCTGCTGGTGGCCCTGGACTCTCTAGCTCTACCCTAGTAGCTGTTGGCTTGGAAAAGGAGGTGGTGTTGTGTCCTGCTGGTACAACATTCCTCTAGAAATGCCAATTTGTATATCTATATGTTAAACTGTGGCGCATATGTATGGGCGCAGCATTTATGTGTGAATTAATAAATGGTCAATGTGGGAAGTTTTACCCACAACTGAAAATGGTGTTTAGTATAATAATAAAGCTACGCTGAGGACACCAATCATTTGTAAGTGTTTTACTGGGGAGGAGTGAGCCAGGGGGTGATGAGCGAATGGCACGAGATATCCTCACTATAAAACCTGGCGTCATCATCATAAAAAGAGGACTAGTCCTTTTTATCCGAGCCCGGTCAAGAACCACAACATTTTAATTTATACACAAAGAGCTCTGCGCAAAACATTATAAAAATTGTACTAATTCTCGGAGTTAGGTATTTACAAAAATTATGAAAGTCTGAGGTCGATCCGTCCCATCAGCTAAAAATCTGGAAAAACAGCGACCATCTTCCACTGGGCACAAAAGTTGACGAGCAATGAAAAGGAAAGGAAAAGAAAAAGAAACCCATTTCCCAAAGCCTTGCAGTTTTACAGAGATTTTAAACTCCAGTTAATTTATAGTTCATTACATTCAGCCACTCCCTAATTAGGGTGACCAACCGTCCGTAAATTTCACGGACAGTCTGTAATTTCGGCCGTCTGTCCGTTGTCCGTGAAGGATTCTTTAACGGACGCCATTTGTCCGTAATTTTAACCCCAGGCACCGGTCGCACTACCCTACAGCTGGAACAGCTTCCACCCACCTCCCTTCTTCACTGTTCCAAAGCTCAGACACCAGCATTATTGGAGAGGCACAGCGGGATGGCAACCCTCACACCTTCAGCCCTTGATGACCCGTTAAGAGGTGCTTGAAGGTGACTGAGAGGGAGGGGCTGCAGCTTCAGGAGCAGGGGCATCTATTCAGATGCAAACAGCCCTGAATGCGCCATGTCTCTGCGAATTAGGAGGGCTTCACACATTTCCTTTCAGCCAAAGCCCAAACATCCTAGAACCGGCCCTGATTACACGACGGCGCAGCACTGGTTCTTTTCACAGAGCTTAAATACTGTCACTACATTGTGAACAAACCTCGGTTCTTCAAACATGCAGTCTTAATTTAATAAAATAAAGAAATGGCACAATCACACCCTCACAGATTAACAAAGTAGGGAGGACAATCAGTCTCCTGGAGTATCTCCTGTAAGTACTGTACATCACAGTGGGGGATGGCAAAACTAACATTTTGGAAAGAGCCTGATTTCTCGTTGTCTTGACCAGGAGGGGGTGAGGAGCCCTACCCCACCTTGGAAGAGACCAAGATTATACTAGAATACTGCATGCCCACACCTGTGCCCACCCTGGTGGATCCTGTTCCCCCTCCTGTGAAGGCCCCGGTCCCCCCACCTGCCCTCCGCCTGTGATGGCTCCTGTCCCCCTCCTGTGGTGGATCCTGTCTCTGCCCTGGGTGGCTTCTGTCCCAGTCCTGGAATGGCTCATGCAGAGAGGGTGAAGTTCTTGATGGGCCTCTTGTCAAAAAGGCTCAGCTCAAAATTAATATGAAAAGGTGGGCGAGTGAGTAAGTGAAGGGATGAGTGGATGGCTGGATGAATTGGTGAATGGATGAATGAAAGATTGAATAGATGGATAATGAGAGAGGGTGGATGGTTTGATGAGTGAGTGGAAGGATGGAAGAGAGAAAAGGTAAATGGCTGGATGTATGGGTGGAAGGGTAGCTGGATGGGTAAAAGGGTGGATGGATGAGTGAAAGGCTAGATGAGTGAAAAGGTGGATGATGAGTGAGTGAGTGGGTGGATGGATAAGTGAAATGATGGATGGATTGATGAATTGATAAATGCAAGGGTGAATGGATGGACGAATGAGTGAAGGGGTGGATGTAAGGATGGATGAGTGAGTGAAAGGGAGGGTAGATGGACAAAAGGATGAATAGATGAATGAAAGGATAAATGGATGAGAGAAAGGATGGATGAGTGATAGGGTCAATGGATGGATTGATGAGTGGATTAGTAGATGGATGAGTGGGTGGATGGATGGAAGGAAGGATGGCCAAGTGAAAGGGTTGATGGAGAGAGAAAGGGAGGATGGATGGATGACTAAAAGGGTGAATGGGTGAAGGGTGAGTGGATGGATGATTAAGTGAAAGGATGGCTGGATGGGTGAAAGGGTAAATGGCTGGATGGATGAGTGAATGGATGGATGGGTGGAAGAGTGGATGGATGAGTGTACAGATGGATAGGGTGAAAGCGTGGATGGATGGATAATGGATGGATGAGTGAAAGGGTGGATGGAGGGATGGATGAGTGAAATGATAGATGGAAGGATGCTTGGTGGATAGATTTGCAAATTGTTGAATATGTTTGGATACGGCTGGGCTTACTTATATACTATTGCGCGACCTCTGATGTGTCTGTAAAACGTATCCAAAACGTATCCAATTGTCCTGAAGTTTTGTCCTGAATTTTGACCTCCTGTCCTGAATTTGTGTCCTGAATTTCACCCTTTGTCCTGAATTTTTACACTCACTGTACTGAATTTGCACCAATGCCAGTTGGTCACCCTAACCTATCCCTAATTGGGTTGATGTGCTATACTCACTGTAGGAGTTTAAATTGTTTTCTACTCCTGCTGGGGTTACATCCAGTAAGCCCAGGATACCACAGTGAACTCTGCAAAGTGCTCAAAAACTCAGCGGAGTTCCGCAAGTGACGGAGTGCAGTGCGAACTACTGTTCGCTCTGGTTTTCCTGCCGCTCGGGTAGAAATTCTACCCGAGTGGCAGTTCGCACTTGAGAACTTACCGTTCACGATTGCGAGCAGGGGAAAAACTCTGCTGCACTATGTGGAGCAGAGTTTTCTGCACTCCGTGAGCTCCACGGAGCACGGAGTGCAAAAAGCTCCGCAAACGGAGTAGAGTTCATCGCAGAGGCCTAAGACTCGCTCATATAAATTATTGATGAACAAAAATGTGCTGACATGGACAGTTTCATGTAAATGGTAAGCATCGTTGGAAATATAAAGAAGCAGACAATGTGAGGATATGGTGAACAATAAATAAAAAATAAGGTATATTGCAAGCTGGTGCATTCTAATGAGATCACTTGTGGGCAAACTCTCTTGTCAACTCTTGTACTTCAAATGAGTAGCAAGTCTCTGGGGGAAAACTTTGTAATTGCTGTTGCCTGTGTTTCCTTTTTGAGGAAAAAAACTGATCATTACCAGCTGGAAATAACCATTATTAGCATGGTATTCCCCCTTCTTTTTATTGAACCCATTTTTTGCTGGGTTTAGGACTCTGTGCACTTTACTCCTGCTAGCTAGTGATAAAGTGGTGGTGTTCTTCCTTCCAAACATGGTAAAATAGGTATACACCCAATTGGTACATCACTTTTACACTCAAAATATCGTTTTTTAAATATTGATTTGCATTAAATATCGAATAAAAAATATAGAATGGACACAATATCGAATGGACAGAATATAGACTATAAAAATATCAACTAGAATAGCAGTAATATCGAATTCAAAATATAGAATGGACAAAATATCGAATGGACAGAATATAGACAACAGAAATATAAAATGGACAGAATATAGACAACAACGACAAAAATATTGATTATGAGATAAGTAAGTCAATATCAATTTTTTAATAATATCCAATTTTTTAGTGTTTTTTATATTAGTATGTGTGTCAAAAGTGTATATTTATTTTATAATTAATTTTAATTAATTCATTTGATGGTATTAAATTTTTGCGTAATATAATTCTGTAGCGGGTTGTGGGTTTATAGGGGAAAAGGGAGGTAAGTAATTTAATTATAATTAATTAAATATGTTAATTTATTTATTGGTATTTATTTTGAATTCATTGTTAATTAATTGTTAATTGTTAATTAATAAAAATATATTTCATCATTAATTTTAATTAATTGAATAATTGATAATTAGGTTAATTGTATTAATTTATTTTCTTTAGCGGGTTGTGGGTTTATAGGGGAATAGGGTGGGAAGTAATTTAATTATAATTAATGAATTTTATTTATTTATTTATTGGTATTTGTTTTGAATTAATTATTATTTAAATTTGTAATTGGTAATTAATTAAAATATAATTGGTAATTAACTTTAATGAATTGATTAATTGATAATTATGTTAATTTTAATAATTTATTTTCTGTCGCGGGTTTTGGGTTTGTAGAGGGAATAGGGTGGGAAGTAATTTCATTATAATTATTTTCATTTATTTATTGGTATATATTTTGAATTAGTTGTTATTCAAATTTTTAATTGGTAATTAATTAAAATATAATTGGTAATTATTTAAGATATAATTGGTAATTAATTTAAATTAATTGATTAATTGATAATTATGTTCATTTTATTAATGTATTTTCTGCTGCGGGTGGGAAGTAATTTAATCATAATTGATTATTTTAATTTATTTATTGGTATTTATTTTTAATTAATTGTTAATAATTTTTAAATTGTTAATCAATTCATTGTAAATTGGTAAATAATTTGTATTAATAGATAATGATTTTTAATAAATATTTTTTATTTGTACTTTTAATTGACTAAATATTATATTGTATTAAATTGGTAATTATTTTTAATTAATTTGTAATTGTCATTAATATATATATATATTTTTTTTAATTAATATATGAAGTATTTACTTTCCTTACTGTTGCACTCACTGGAGTGGGAATAGTAATGTTTACCCTCCGGCTATCCAACGCCTTCCCTACTGTTGCACTCTCTGGAGTGGGAATAGTAATTTTTACCCCTACGCTATTCAACGCTTTCCCTAATATTACACTCTCTGGAGTGGGAATAATAATTGTTACCCCTACGCTATCCAACGCTTTCCCTACTGTTGCACTCACTGGAGTGGGAATAGTAATTTTTACCCTGCCGCTATCCAGCACCTTCCCTACTGGTGCACTCTCTGGAGTGGGAATAAAATGACTGCAAAACAACAAAAATCCAATCACTACCCTTGTTTTAAAAGGAAAGAAACGTCTTGTATGTCTTATAATTGCTTGAAACATTGGCTATTTTGCAATAATCTTGTGACGCAAAACTCCTGATATTACACCATTCTCGCATTCTGACAACTTGCATACAGTGGGAGTTCATTCTGGAATAAAACGCATCAGAAAAACAGCACTAGCAAGCACAAGCATTGTAATGGATGGATGTATATGTTGTTTTCAATCGGGCTATGGAAAGGAAGTGGCTCCAGGGCAGTCTTGGATTTTATTTATGTCCTCCATGTCTTCTTCATCCATGCCAAGCCACATGCTCATCCACCATTTTTTAAAGCAGTGTGCTGGTTAAGGTAGCTACATAGTCTTTACCCTCCATGCCTCCTTTAACCATGCATAGTCACGGATCACTGACATAATATTGAATACACAAATAGAGAATGGACAAAATATTGAAGAAAAAATATAGAATGCAAAAATCAAAGTCCTATCAACAAACCGGTAAGTACAAAAATATCGAATCAAAAATATAATTAAAAAAAATATAGTTAGTCATGAGTGATGTAATATGTGACGTCACCAGCAGTGCATTGCGGGCGCGCGAGTTATAGTTAGCTGAACTAACTATAACGGGGGAATTTCAATGGTTTTGTATGAGTGAAATGTCCAGCTAACTATAACATGTGTGAAACCTATGGTTTTTTCAGTGAATTTCTAAGGTTTTTTAAATGCTTATTCCTAACTATAACGTGGCTGAAACCTATGTTTTTTTCAGTGAATTTCAAAGGTTTTGTAAATGATAACTTTTAAATGTATTAATTGTTATATTTTTTTATACTGATTTACTACATTGTGTTAAAGTATTTATTTTTAGATATTTTATTTTTTTAATTATATTACATATTATTAATATAAATTGAAAAAAAACTTTTTTAAATATTGAAATTGCAATATTTTTTTTTTATTTTATATATTTTTTAATTTATATATTTTATATAGCAGGCAATGATGTCCTATGGAAGGAAATTCAAGTTAATGGTAAGTACGGTTAAAATTACTTTTCAGGATCAGTACTGGGCTGAAAGATGCAGCCCTGAGGTCTCTCCTGATAACTGGTGTAAGTAAGTAAGTAAGTAAAATTTATTTGCACAATCAATTAAAATTGTTGCAATATACACACTCAGGAATAACCGTTAAGGATTAAAAGATTAAAAAAGGAAAAGAAATATAAAAATCAATTGGAAACAAAGAAGTTACAAATTAAATTAAGAGGGGCGCAGTAATGTCACTGGGGAGAAGGGAACTCAAGCTTTGACAAAGAGCAGATTCAAGAGAACTGATTTCTGTAATAAACTTAACAAAACGTGCTGCCAACTGCGGTGAGTCTCCCCTCATGCATGCGTCTAGTGCTTCCTGGCAAGTCCTGATATTAAGAAGGAGCCAGATTGGGCATAGCCAGAAATTTCTTTGGGCTCAGAGTTTTCGGCAAATGCACAGGATATGGATAAGATTTTCCTCGTCATGTTTGCAAAAGCGGCATTCGGAGAATGCTTCTTTCCTGTATCCTTGGCCAAACTTGTATGCCATCAGCGGGATTAAACCGAAACGGAATCTCATTAATTGGAGATTTATGTGGACTTTCACAGAAGATGCAAGGTAGGACAGAAGGGTTTTCGGGGTGTATAATTTGGAGGCCCAGGAACCATGAAAGTGCTGGTTGACCCGTTGCTCGTCAAGGTCATTTGATAGAATTTTTGCTTGCTTGGATAGGAGTTTTGTTTTTGCCTCGATGGGCAGCGGGGATAGCCATATGTCCTTTGCTTTGAGGGATTCAAGGCATGACATCAAACATTTATTCCACAATGTTTTTGGGTTGCTGAAGACTAACCATAAGCAACTCTTTAAGGTATGAGGGCTGGCTTGTTTAGTTTTTAAGCAATAGCTGATGTAACGTGCACTCATAATCCATCGCTGGGAGGATAGCAGGAATTTTTTTCTGATCTGAGCATGGGCGGTTGAATTAGGCAGTCGGAAAACCCAGCGATAGCAAGACGATTGCGCTCTGTCCAGCCAAATATTCATTTAATCCTTGAAGATTATTGCGCCAAAGGATATTGTGGGGAGTAGTTTTGCAGTGATCAGTTTTATTAATGGTACTAAATCCTGGGAGTGCAGAGTACTTTTCGTTCTTATGAAGGCCCCTTCTAGGCTACGAGCAACAGCCTGCATTTCGGTTATGTGCGCAGTGGATCTCCCTTTATGATCGATCCACACGCCCAGGTACTTATAAGCAGTGACGGTTTCCAGTCTCTTCCCTTCAATAAACCATGTGTTCTTTTTAGTTTTTCCAGAGGATCTTATCATTGCTTTGTTTTTGGTGACATTTATTTCGAGCATGTTCATATTGCAGTACTGAGCGAGAGAATCAAATACCTTTGGAGGCCCACCTGGGTTTGATCTAGCAGAATGGTGTCATCCGCATATTGCAGAGTTTGACTCCTTCTTGATTCTATTCCCCGAGGTACGTGACAACCATTCGGGGAGGTCTGCGAGATACAGGTTAAAGAGCATTGGTGCAAGGGTGCACCTTTGTTTTAAACCTCTGGTGGTATAGATTTTGTTAGAGGTGGACCATCTCGATGTAACTCTCATTTTATGTCAGGATCACGTAGCGGCAGCTACCTGATCTGCAAAACGACATCCCCCGCAATGCATTGCATGGCTCCGCGTCCTATAAACTGGGGCGGGAGCAGGCGTCCTTGTGCGTGATTTTGTTTGCATCCAGTCCATGGGGCTCCTGTCTTTGCAGGAAGAAAGGACTCTTGGCTGCTCTCTACCTTTTTGTTTCCCTGTACTGGAATTCCCTTGTTTGTTTTCCCTGTAGCCTGCTCGGGGCTCCGAGCAGGAACCTGCCTAGCATTTTTCCTCTAAACTCTGGCTTCCGGGTCTCTGGCTTCTATCGTCATTTAAGAGTCGGCTGGAGAGCAGGTGATTCTGGATTATCGGAGCTGAAGAAACTTGCTTCTTCTTTAAGCGTGAGTAACGCTGTGTTGGTGAAGAACTGTGTATATAATTATCGTCACTGTGTTGGTGAGAGAATGGAGCGCTGTGGTGCTGCCACGCGTTACCGCTACGAAGTCCCACATAGCTGGGGGAGTTTGGAGTAGTTTATTCATTTATCTAAAGTGCCAAAGCGGAAAGTGGTAGGGAGCTCTACACTT
The DNA here is from genome assembly GCF_964263255.1 of Lissotriton vulgaris. Lineage (NCBI taxonomy): Eukaryota > Metazoa > Chordata > Amphibia > Caudata > Salamandridae > Lissotriton > Lissotriton vulgaris. The sequence goes on from NW_028242331.1 coordinate 694,041, forward strand.
TACCAAGTTTGGAGACTGTTCTGGTTGTTTGGTTTACTTCGTTATTGGCTTAATCTTTATTTTGGACTTGTACAGCAGAAGATAGTGGTAGGATGCTACATCTTACCGTTTGTTAATCTTTTCTTGGACATTTTTGATAGTGGGTGATTGGAACCCTTTACTAAGTGCCTGTTGGATGACCTTGTTTCTTTTGGATCTATAAGGAGAAGGATCCCAATCCTCAAGGGGAATTTGCTTAGGAACTCCTTCACTGTATGAACTCTATACTCAGGGGTGCGTTGTGATCCCTTCTTTCTGCTGTCAAATACATTGCACTCACTCATATGTGTTTGAGGAATAATGTGTTTTTAATTTGTTTTCAGGGGGATTAGAAACACATATCACTATGAGTGTTTAGATGTCTACTGCAGCAGGAGGGCACCTTTTTGGAAAAACTACCAGGTGATTAGAGGGCAGATTAGCGAGAATGAAATTAGAGTAGAATTTTACATGTGAAATTAACAGTGGTGTGTTTTGTTTTTCAGCTATCCATTCCCTGCTGTCCCCTTCCGTCCCTCCCTGTTTTCTTATTTTCCCTCGCCTGATCGCTCGAACACCCTGTGTACTCATAGTCAGGGTGTTGGGGAGGTCAGGAGGTGGAGCCCTTATTGCTACAATTGGACCCCGCGGAGTGCACCCTGACACTTTAACCCAGGTGTCAGTGTGTAAGGCAATTAGTGCTTTCAGAAGCGACAGCGGAATGCCCCATCTTGCGAGTTTTTCCCATAGTTTCGGCCAGCTTACGCTATCAAAAGCTTTACGAAAGTCCATGAATCCAAGGTATAACGATTTACCTTTTGCAGCTAAGGTGGTTTCCATCAGGTAAGCAATACAAATCAGATTGTCTTTGATGTGGCACCCTTTTTGAAAGCCGGTTTGGGTGAAGGGGACTAGGTTGTTAGTTTCCGCCCACTTAGTGAGTGCAGTTAAGAGAATGCTAGCGTATGCCTTCCCGTCCACATCTAGGAGGGCTATCATACGATAGTTATCAGGATTAGAGCGCAAGCCTTTCTTATGGAAGAGGACAAGAAGTGATTCTTGCCAAGACGCCAGGATGGGGCCACCCAGTATTGCGGCTTCAAAAAGAGGTGTCAGTATCTGGGCCTATATTCGAGACGATAAACTTTGATGAAAACCAACAACTAATGTTGACGCGAGACGTCGTTTCACTTTATACCCAGATCCCCCAAGATCAAGCCCTAGAAACATTGTCATTTTTCTTGGACACACGCGACAGACCATTCCAAGTACCCACAGAATTCATCCTAGAACTGGCCTCTTTTGCGTTGCAAAAGAATTTTTTCACTTTCGACTCTGAATATTTCTTCCAGGTAAAGGGAGTAGCCATGGGGTGTCTATTTGCCCCGGAACTAGCAGTGATGTACATGGGACTCTACGAACAAAAGTTCATTTACAATGACAACCCCTTTAAGGACCGGATTTCGCACTATATGAGATATATAGATGATGTGTTTCTCATTTGGACTGGTAACCCTGAAACCCTTAAAGAATTCGTCGATTGGCTAAATGCACGCACAAATGATATAAAATTTAACTGCACGTCATCAAATAAATCCATAACATTCCTGGATGTAAAAGTCGAACCGTGTAATGGAGGCCTTGGGACTACCTTGTTCCGAAAAACGACGGACAGAAACAAAGCATTGTTGTACTCTAGCAATCACCCACGCAGCTTGAGACAAAATCTACCCTTTGGACAATTCCTCAGGATTCGTAGGAATTGTTCACGGAAAGAGGATTATTTTGAACATGCTAATTTACTGAAGGAGAGGCTTCTCCTACGAGGATACCCAAAAAAACTATTAAAAAATTTGTTTAAAAGGGCATGGTGGACGCCACGTGAAACATTAATGCAGAAGAAAACAAGAGTGGAGCAAAAACGAGTGGTCTGCGTGTCTACCTTTTGTCCTGCGGCCAACCAACTAAAAAAACTGATAACATCGAATTGGCACCTAGTGAAAGATTTACATGAGGATTTCAAAGAGCCGCCTTTGTTTGCATATAAAAAAGAAAAGAGTGTTGCAAACCACATTGTGAGGGCAGCCCTACCCATTGAGAAAGGCCCGACTCTAAGAAGTCTATTTGGATTTCCACCAACAACAGGACACCACAAATGTGGAACCTGCATCTGCTGTGATGAAACTATAGAGGAGACGGTGTTTTCATTCAATAACATCAATTGGAAGCATGAAGTTTTTACTAATTGCAAGACAAGGAATGTCGTGTATGCTATAATGTGTCCCTGCCCAAAGTTATACATAGGAAAAACAACGCAAGAAGTCAGGCAACGCATTACTCAGCACAAGTCCAGAATACGCAGAGAAGTTGAAAATGCACCCTTAGTACACCATTGGTTGGCCAAGAACCACGATAAAAACAAACTAAAGTGGACGGTCCTGTCGAAAATTGAAAATGATCCAAGAGGGGGCAATTTGGAGACACGGCTTAATCAAAGAGAAGCTCTGCTTATTATGAAATACGACACAGCGGTCAATGGATTGAATGAGATTTCGGAAATCTACAAATCCAATACGTAAACTCCTCCAGTTTCTGAAACACCGCCAACAGGACTACATCTCCCACACTCCTCCAGTTTCTGAAACACCGCCAACAGGACTACATTTCCCACAATTCTCCAGAGCGAAACCACACCCATAACCAACAACATTGTGTATTTCCATTCACTCTCTGTAGACTGAAGGGGAAGGAGTGGAAAAGTACGAACCACAGTAGACTTCGAGTACCAGCGTGGAAAACGGCCACGGTAAGAATGGCTCCAAGGGGGCCAGCGGACGTAACTACTCACCGCCATGGAGACGCCCAATAAACCTAGCGGTAACACACGTTTCCCAATTTGATTTTTGCAGCATTTTGCGCCGAAACCCTACGACAGAGCCCGATCCATTGGGGACAGAATCCTTAGCAATCACGCACTACGGCACAGGTAAGCACACAGGTTGACACCGAGTGAGTGACGAGAGGATGGACATGTGTGATAACAACACTGGTATTTTCTCAAAATACTTAGCGCACTTGTCGTTTGTTTTTAATGTATTCCAGCACCTCCCTCTCCACCTTAATTTGGAATACAATTGTCTGCAATCACGGTTGGAGCCATGACCCAACAATAGAGGTAGGCTGAGGGAAGCTAGATAGCGAATAAGGTGTTCATCTCTTAGAACATTAGAGTGATGATTGTTTCCTTTCCTTTGTAGTTACTTATTGGTCCTGAGGAGAACCCTGGCACTCGCAGGGTTCGAAACGCGTCGACCGACCCGGTCCCGGGTCACCCCTTTGAATTTACATTGAAATTGTCTCGACAACCGACTGACAGACTATTTGCTTTCTTTTTCAACTTCTCGGAACAATTGTAAAAAGTGTAAAAACAACAAAAAAAGACTCTTTATGTTTTGTATATATAGGTTCTTTTGACACCGGGACCAGTATGGATGTGGTATAGTATGAATGGATGGCCAAGAATGTGTTGTCTGTGAGTTTGTTTGATTTATTGTACATACCAATTTGTCTTTTTCATGTTTGTATATAAATGTATATAAAACCCCCCCTGTTTTTGTATTCCCATGCACAAAACGAAAAATGACTAAAAACTAAAATAGTCTTCAGAAAAATTAAAAGCAAAGTTGCAATTTATAAAGCAAGTGTCCATGCTATTCTTCATGTATGCTTTTTCTATTCAGTTTGTTTTGAAAAATTAGCTTCTCAGCACTGGCAAGTGTGTTGTTTCTTCAGTTATATTCCAGCAAAGGCTTTAAATACTTGAGTCGGAATTCCGTTGGGACCAGGGGTGCCGCCCAAGCGCATATTCTTTATTATTCCTGTTATGTCGTCTGTTGACATATTGGCGGTGGGGATGGTTCCGTCCTGGTTAACTAGTTGATCAAGGATGGCCATACTATTGGTGATTTGGCCATGCGGTGCTGTATAGAACATTTTAACATAGGTCTCCCAGTCCTCGGGAGTAATGTTAGCTGCGGTAGGGTTTTTAGTGGCTTTGCTGGCCTTTTTAATCCAGTTCCAAAATTTCCTCTAGATTTTATAATCTCGAAAGCTGTTGCCCAGTGCTGCTCTTCTTCCAGTTTCTTTAGGGTAAAACAGGCCTTCCTATAGGCTTTTCACGCAGCCATGATGACCTCCTTCAAAAGTTTATGTTCACTTTCATTATTGACGTTTGTTCATTGTTGCTTGTTTAATTTACTCTTTGCAGTAAATATGTGTTGTTTTTGCTCTGACAGAGTTGTCGGAGTTGGAATGTCCTTCGAAGGGTTGTTTATAGGTTTTGAGGTGAAGTGATCTCTAAAATTGGTCAGTATAGTTTCCCAAATGGGAGCTGTCACGTGACTAATACCAGCCAGGGGCCATCTGTTCATAAGCTTGTCCACCTCCTTTTCAATTGCATCCTGGTTACTTTCTGACCATCAGAGTTTCCTTACATTCTGTGCCGTCTCTATCAGATTTGTGTTCGGGTGATGTAGTGGCCCAAGGGCAATACTGCATGTTAAAATAGCATGATCGCTATCAGGGGACGGTGTTACCAAGAATTGGCGTACCAGATGGAAGGCCTTAAGCTATATCCATATGTAGTCTAGGGTGGCCATTCAAGAGGAGGATACTTGCGAATATGTGGCCGGTTGATCTGTAGCAATCCTTCCATTGAGGGTGCGCAGACCAAGATGATTCAGTTTTGTTGCCAGTTTTATTCCGTTTACATCCTTTCGGTGATACTGGGATTTTATCTCCGGGATTGCCCTCATTACATTAAGTGATGTTAATTGAGAGGATTGGCTGAGATCGATTTCCATTACGTTTGCATTAAAGTCGCCCATTATCAACCACAGATCATTTGGGTATAAAACTTCGAGATTATTCATTAGTGGTAGTATATTACTCAAAGTAGACTCTCGTCTCGTTTTTGTTGGATGTAAATAGACGGATGTATGACGGTACGGCGCTTACCGTCACAACGCATTCCTTTACAGCGCGTCCCTTACAACGCAAGTCGTTACAACGACTTGCGTTGGGGGCGCGGATTTAGAATAGTATAATTTACTATTCTAACACCAGTCCCCGTGGTCACTAGGGAAGGTGTTGGAATAGTAAATATACTATTCTTAATCCTGTAGCGCCCTCCAGCGCAAGTCGTGGTTACGACTTGCGTTGTAACGGAGGCGTTCTAAAAGCCACGCGGAGTAAAATCCGCGTGGTAAAGGATGTTTCCCAAATAGACGCATCCAAGGATAATTTTTTGCTTTGAGTTCCCCTTTACCTGGCTCTCAATCTCAATGCTGATGAAAATATAGTCGCCGACTCCGCTGTGGAGAGTTTCTAGCTTTGCAATCAGTGAGTTCTTCACGGCGATCAGCACACCCCCGGATGCATGACCGCCTACTTTAGATGGAGTAGTGGTAGATTCTATTACGGAAAAGTCTTCCCAGAAGTTTCTTCCAAGGCCCAAGTCTCTTGGATAGCGAAGATGTCATGAGTCTTCTGCAGGCCTGAAGTTGATCATTCTGTTTTCTCCTTTGTTAGACCCCGGATGTTCCAAGAGCATATGTTTAAATGATGAACCGTCTCGTGAATTGGTTTGTTATCATACGTGGGTATTTACACACTACCCTAACGCCTGGGAGAGCCAAGACCAGTCTTGGGATGTGTGCGGTTTAAGTATGCATTTGCGTGGGCTTCCTGCTGTAGAGGCAGTTACTTGAAGTGGATTCTCAATTCATGAGGCTGTTTTTAGCTCCTGTCAGAGGCCCCACAGCATCGAAGATGGCTGTGTTAAATGCTTTTCTTGTTTTAAGTCTGGTCTGAATTTGGCGGTTATTATGGCGTCAGGGGAGTTTTTTAAAAAGGACGGGTAGTTGGTGAAGGTATAGGGGCTAGCCTGAATGCCCCATTCATTCAGTTGTTTTATTTTCTTCATCAACGTTGCCCCCCGTTCTGGATTGAAGAAGGTTACCAATGTGGACTCATTTCTTTGTCCCAAAACGGGGTCTAAGAAAGCCACTGTCTCAATGTCCGTTGAATTCACGCTTTCTAAACCTGGCAGGTGCAGACATAACTTTAAGATATTGCCTCCATTTAAGATGTCCCATTGTCCCTGGGATTCGTACTCCGGGTATAGCAGTATTTTTCTATGCTGTTGTTGTCCGGGGCGAGGTTCTTGATGCAATAGAGCCTGGTTGGTACTGGGTACAACAGGGTCATTGCCCTGGAACTCCGAGTTGTCTTGTGTGCTTGGTTTTATAATTAGTGGGTAGGACCTTCTTGATGGATCACTTCCCATTAGAAGTTCTTGGGGGCGGGCATCTTATTGCCGGTGCTAGCCGCATCTATAGAGGCTTTGCAGTGATTCTCTTCCTCTTCTGATCATAGCAATGAAGTTTCCTCAGTGGCTGTTCTTGCTTTTAGACCTAGCTCCTGAGTAGCAGGATTATGTATTTCAACAACTGCGAGAAGGGAGCTTTTATCAGAAAGTTTGATGGAGTTGTCATATTGCTTCGGGCGATTGCCGGGAGACTAATGGCTGCACATGAGTTAATGGGGTTTCTGGATTTTCAGTTTTATCTTTTTGAGGGGCTACTGATTTTTCGGCCTGGTTAGTCAGGTCAGTGGATGACTCGCCCGTGTTTGTTCCAAGCCATTGTGTTAGCGCCTTGCACTTTTTTTTTGCTTTTTTTAATTTCTTCAGTTTCTTCTTGTTCTTTCTAGACAGGAAGATTCCTGCCTTTGGATCTTGATTGGTCTTAGTTATAGGAATATGGTGACTTGGTGAGGTAGGTGGAAATACTTCAGTGTTGAGTTGCGTAGTTGTTTTTGCAACATTCAGTGTTTGTAAAGAGGGATTGATGACAGAGTCCTGAAGTACTAGGGAAGGCTGTTCAGAATGGTTATTTAGTGCGGCTTTGAGCGGAAACTGTTCCAATTTTAAACTGATGTTATTTTTATTAAAGCAGTTTGGGTTGTTAGAGATTGGTTGTAGTGGTCTGTGGGTTTCCAAAATTCGGAAGTTGGATGGGGGAAGTACTAAGACTCTCTGATCTGGATTGGGTCTTTGGCCTCAGGTCTTCTATTAGTGTAGACATTATTTCGGTAGTGTTTATTTATTTAGTATCTTATATAGCGCAGAAATCAATCCCGTAAGGGTATCTCCACGCTTGCCACCCAAGAGCGTACCTGGCACATCCTGTAAAAGAAAGAGGTTAGCTGTTAGGTACCCGTTTACCTTTTTTTCTTTTCAATCACAAAACAACCATGACCTTAGCCGTATCATCGGCACAGAGGCCATTCAGACCTTTGATTGGGTCGCGCTTCCAAGCCTCTGCTTGGATCTCGGTCGCGCCCCTCCCACACTGGGCAGGCACATCCCAAGCCTCGTTTCGGCTGGACACGCCAACCCGGAAGAACGCGTTGTGCAGCCCGACTGCTATAACACTCAGACACCGGCCCTGCTCTTCATTGTCGGGGTCCGGTTCTGAGGCTGAACACAGGTTTTCAGCGGGCTGCGAGCGTTGAGGGCGTGAGTGCACCCGGATCATAAGATCGCTGATCTGCACCAAAACCGAGCTAAGTGCCACCCGAGTAACGGGTACCTAACAGCTAACCTCTTTCTTTTACAGGATGTGCCAGGTACGCTCCAACCCCCCTCCCGAGACCCATGGTGCAAGTAGCGCCCATTTTTAAAGTGAGATATGAATCCTGATTACCATCTTAGGGGGTCACAGACCTTTGGTCCATTGATCCCTTCATAAGGAGTACAAATACAGTGTTTTTAAACTCCCTCTCCACCACTTGTATGTTTTTAAACACCTTTATCACTTCACTACCCAGAGTTATCGATATCATCCCCATAGGGTTACGTGGATGGTGTTAAAATTAGTGTTTACTTTGGGAACACCATTTAGGCCACAATCTAAGGAGCACTACTACCAAATGCAACGTTATACATGAATTAATTATGTTAATTGTGTGTTTGTGTTTGTTTGTGTACTTCACTCTACAGGTGCTGATACACTTCTTATTTTGGAGCATTTTTGGAATGAGCAACTCGCTCTTCCATTTTTTCTGAAGCACTTTTTTCACCCCCTTTTTCACTTTCACGCCCCCAGGTTAGGGTGGCCTATTTGAGAGTCCATACCACCGGGGTATAGTCCTGATGAATGCCTTGGTAAATTGAAACCACCCATATGGCAGAAACATGTTGAATGATTGTATTTTCTGAATTTAACCAATCCTAAACCTTGGCAACTAAATTCAGACACATAATACTCTGTATCCGTGTCTTAGGGATCACATATTAAATTTCTTTTTGATACCCTTTTAGACACTTTTAATTTTATTTACCCTCACAACACGTTCCTCTTCACACAACCAGTTCTGCAGTCTTTCTGGCGTCGCAGCACACCATAGAGGCACTCGGCCTCTGTGGTGGGGCCCAGTGATGAAGCATGACACCGACTAGGTCGGTGTGTGAGGGCCTTCCTATCCACCCGAAGTGAGTGTGTGATCCTTATCCATCTCGCTCCATCTTTGTGGCAGTATTGAGACTGATTGAACCTCTCTTTTTTTACTTGCATTTAACCGGGGAGTGAGAGAGCGTCCTTGTTTCTCCCTACCTCTCCCATTGTTGTTTTGTATCTTAGCAGCGCACAGCTGTGAGAGCCTGTTTTTATTCCAAGCAAGATAAATCCCCTAATTATCATTGCCTGTTTTATTCACGTACTCATATCTCCTTACCTTGATATCTCACCATGGCGAACTTGGGCCTGACATATTCTGAGGCTGAAATTGAGGAACTGATGTCGGATCCCGCAATATTTGCAGATCCACATATATCGCAAGCAATAGAAAACACCACCGAGTGGGATAACCTCACTGAGAAAAAAAGAGAGCACGTACGTACCATCCTTCATGGCACTATCCTCAAGCGGTATTTGGTTTCCAACACAGCACCGAGAGGTCTGCTGGTTACAAATGCCCCCCGCATCTTTCTCAATGATGCAACTTTTAGAAAAGACTGGGCCATGATCGCGTGGCATTGTACGCGCGACTGGCTGGTCTTAATAATAAAAACAGCACTCAGACTCTCTGAAGCACTAATGGTGGAAATTAGAGAGACTGAATCCCATTTCAAAGCAACAATTACGGGTTTTAAAAAACGGTTAGATGAAATAAATAAGGAACTCAATGAGTATAAAGACAACCTGATGTAGTCAAAAGCAACCAAACTCCAAAAAGACCAAAAAAAGTTTGACTTTGAAAAGGTATACCCATATTCTGCGGCAACCTTCACCCCACCAGCACGTAATGACAACAAATCCGACCATTCGGACGACGACTCCTCGAATAGCAGTGGGTCGAGTAACAACTCATTCAGACAAACGAAGAAAAGAGGGAATCGTGGTAACAGGAATTATAGAGGTAGGCAAGGAAACCAGGACCACCATCAACAATGGTTCCCACCACCAGTGGGTATGGGCCCACATCTTTATGCCTTTCAACAACCACAATTCCCTTTCATGGGTTGGAACCCGAGCTTCATGCCCCCCCACAAATTTCCAGAATCAGTATAGACAGCCTTTTTTGGAGAGCGGCCGGAGGGGCCGAGGCAAAAGAAGAGGCAACAACAGAGTGTCCTGTGAAGAGGAAGACCCTGTAGCGAGTCACACCCGCAGCAACCAACAGCCGGGAACGAGCGGAATGTGAGCCTGGTGACAAATTTATCTGAAAGGATATTAACCCCAACTGAAATTCAAGTACTTGAAAAAGGCTTAGGCTATGTCCCAACAGCAAGACCGGACAAATTCAAGTTACACTGCGAGCTGGCTGGTTTCTTTCGAAAACTAAAATTGAAAGCCTTTTTTGAAGGCAAATTAGACCCAAATGAAGCAACTAGGAGAGGTGACACAGGACTTAGACCAAGTTCCACCTTCACCCCTCCCCGCACACTGTCCCTGCGGCCATCACCGCTTTTGAGCAGGCCGTGTTTAAAGACTTGGAAACGTGCCACACCCCCAAGACTTTTGGGAATTTCAGCACTGCTGAATACCAAGCGCTACAAATACTGCAGAAAGACACCTCAATAACCATAAAGCCGGCAGACAAAGGTGGTGGGATTGTCATCCAAAATACAAAAGACTACGAGAAAACTTGTACTGACCTACTTGGGGACATTAGAAATTATACCCCACTCACAACAGATCCTACAGCTGACCTCACCAACAAAATCACGACCTTGGTTAGACATGCCGAGGAACATGGTCACCTGTCTAAAAATGAAGCGGACTTCCTAAACAGCACCAGCAATGTTATACCATACTTCTATACATTGCCCAAGATGCACAAGAATCGGTTGCCACCTCCGGGACGTCCCATCGTGTCCGGGATTGGCTCTCTTTTAGAGCCTTTGTCACAATTTTGTGACTATTTCCTAAAACCAATAGTGCAATCAACTCCCACCTATCTCAAAGATACCAAGAGCCTGTTAAAACTACTAACAGAGGTTACATTCACAGAAAATTCTGTTACTCTAGTGACTCTCGATGTAGAAAGCCTCTACACGAGCATCCCACAGGACGATACCATTGAAGTCCTGGGAAAATCACTAGACTCCATCGAATGGGATTACCAAACACCAAAGGCCTTCATCATTGAGTATGCCACTATAGCACTTAAAGAGAACTTTTTCTCCTTTAAAGACAGACTATTTTTACAGTGCTCAGGAACTTCAATGGGCAGTACTTTCGCGCCCAGTGTGGCCGGGTTGTATGTGGCGGATTTCGAGGCCAAACACATTCTGCCACCTACTTCAGCTTTTTCACCGTCTACGCTTTTATGGAAGCGTTATATAGACGACATTTTGCTCCTCTGGACAGGCAGTGACAATGAGCTTGAAACTTTTCTGGTTTGGATTAACACTCTAGACCGTAACCTAAGATTCACCAGTACTACGAGCAAAACAGACATTGTCTTCCTCGATGTGGTTATCTCTGTCAATGGAACTGGGCTCACAACCAAAACCCACCATAAGCCCACAGCTAAAAACAATCTCCTTGAGTTTAGCAGTTTTCATCCGCGCCCACTTAAAGAGAACTTGCCTTATGGGCAATTTCTCAGACTAAAGAGAAATTGCAGCACCCTGTCTGATTTCAAAGAATAGTCTTCCAGCCTTACAGACAAACTTAAAGACAGACGCTACCCAGCATCTATCCTGAGTAAAGGTTTTAAAAGAGCTAGAAACCAGCCAAGAGAAGCACTCTTGGAAGAAAAGACCAACAACCCTGACCCAATACCACTTACATGTGTAACCACATATAACAGTCTGTCTAATCCAATGAAGAAAATTATTAACAAACATTGGAAGATTATAACATCCTGCAAAGAGAACTGGGAGAAACCTCCTTCAAAAAAGGACGGAGCCTGAAAGATGCCCTGGTCCACACTCGTCCAAAAGAGAAACCTCCTGACAGTTTGCCGACAATAACTGCAGCATGGTGTTTACCAAGAATTACCGGGCACTACCCCTACTCTGATTGCAGTGTGTGCCATCTTACAGAAGCATCAAAAACACTATCGCTGGAAGCAGGCAAAGTTTGGACACAGAGAGAGCACACAAACTGCAACTCAATGAATGTGGTGTATCTGATTACTTGTCCCTGCCAGCTTCGCTATGTTGGCATGACCACACGCAGGGTTAAACAGCGCATCTGTGAACATCGGAGCAATGTAAGGTGCAAAAAGACAACAACCAAACTGAGCCGCCATTTTTTAGACAGGAACCATACACCCAATGATATGAGGTGGACTGTGATCGAAGCAATCAATGGCACAACAAACATCACTAGCAGACTTTTTGAAAAAGAGCAGCGTTGGGTGTATCGTCTAGGCACCAATACCAACGGCCTTAACGATGACATTCCGTGGAACTCTGTTCTATCTTGATCAGGACATCTTGATGCCCACAAAAAAACATCATCCTTCTAATTCTAAGGCCACTTGGATGCTTGCCATTTTACCTTTTTCTCTTTTCAATCACAAAACAACCATGACCTTAGCCGTATCATCGGCACAGAGGCCGTTCAGACCTTTGATTAGGTCGCGCTTCCAAGCCTCTGCTTGGATCTCGGTCGCGCCCCTCCCACACTGGGCAGGCACGTCCCAAGCCTCGTTTCGGCTGGACACGCCCACCAGGAAGAACGCGTTGTGCAGCCCGACTGCTATAACACTCAGACACCGGCCCTGCTCTTCATCGTCGGGGTCCGGTTCTGAGGCTGAACACAGGTTTTCAGCGGGCTGCGAGCGTTGAGGGCGTGAGTGCACCCGGATCATAAGATCGCTGATCTGCAACAAAACCGAGCTAAGTGCCACCCGAGTAACGGGTACCTAACAGCTAACCTCTTTCTTTTACAGGATGTGCCAGGTACGCTCCAACCCCCCTCCCGAGACCCATGGTGCAAGTAGCGCCCATTTTTAAAGTGAGATATGAATCCTGATTACCATCTTAGGGGGTCCCAGACCTTTGGTCCATTGATCCCTTCATAAGGAGTACAAATACAGTGTTTTTAAACTCCCTCTCCACCACTTGTATGTTTTTAAACACCTTTATCACTTCACTTCCCAGAGTTATTGATATCATCCCCATAGGGTTACGTGGATGGTGTTAAAATTAGTGTTTACTTTGGGAACACCATTTAGGCCACAATCTAAGGAGCACTACTACCAAATGCAACGTTATACATTAATTAATTATGTTAATTGTTTGTTTGTGTTTGTTTGTGTACTTCACTCTACAGCTGCTGATACACTCCTTATTTTGGAGCATTTTTGGAATGAGCAACTCGCTCTTCCATTTTTTCTGAAGCACTTTTTTCACCCCCTTTTTCACTTTCACGCCCCCAGGTTAGGGTGGACTATTAGAGAGTCCATACCGCCGGGGTATAGTCCTGATGAATGCCTTGGTAAATTGAAACCACCCATATGGCAGAAACATGTTGACTGATTGTATTTTCTGAATTTAACCAATCCTAAACCTTGGCAACTAAATTCAGACACATAATACTCTGTATCCGTGTCTTAGGGATCACATATTAAATTTCTTTTTGATACCCATTTAGACACTTTTAATTTTATTTACCCTCACAACACGTTCCTCTTCACACAACCAGCTCCGCAGTCTTTCTGGCGTCGCAGCACACCATAGAGGCACTCGGCCTCTGTGGTGGGGCCCAGTGATGAAGCATGACACCAACTAGGTCGGTGTGTGAGGGCCTTCCTATCCACCCGAAGTGAGTGTGTGATCCTTATCCATCTCGCTCCATCTTTGTGGCAGTATTGAGACTGATTGAACCTCTCTTTTTTTGTTTACTTGCATTTAACAGGGGACTGAGAGAGCGTCCTTGTTTCTCCCTACCTCTCCCATTGTTGTTTTGTATCTTAGCAGCGCACAGCTGTGAGAGCCTGTTTTTATTCCAAGCAAGATAAATACCCTAATTATCATTGCCTGTTTTATTCACGTACTCATATCTCCTTACCTTGATATCCCACCATGGCGAACTTGGGCCTGACATATTCTGAGGCTGAAATTGAGGAACTGATGTCGGATCCCGCAATATTTGCAGATCCACATATATCGCAAGCAATAGAAAGCGCCACCGAGTGGGATAACCTCACTGAGAAAAAAAGAGAGCACATACGTACCATCCTTCATGGCACTATCCTCAAGCGGTATTTGGTTTCCAACACAGCACCGAGAGGTCTGCTTGTTACAAATGCCCCCGCATCTTTCTCAATGATGCAACTTTTAGAAAAGACTGGGCCATGATCGCGTGGCATTGTACGCGCGACTGGCTGGTCTTAATAATAAAAACAGCACTCAGACTCTCTGAAGCACTAATGGTGGAAATTAGAGAGACTGAATCCCATTTCAAAGCAACAATTACAGGTTTTAAAAAATGGTTAGATGAAATAAATAAGGAACTCAAAGAGTATAAAGACAACCTGATGCAGTCGAAAGCAACCAAACTCCAAAAAGACCAAAAAAAGTTTGACTTTGAAAAGGTATAACCATATTCTGCGGCAACCTTCACCCCACCAGCACGTAATGACAACAAATCCGACCATTCGGACGACGACTCCTCGAATAGCAGTGGGTCGAGTAACAACTCATTCAGACAAACGAAGAAAAGAGGGAATCATGGTAACAGGAATTATAGAGGTAGGCAAGGAAACCAGGACCACGATCAACAATGGTTCCCACCACCAGTGGGTATGGGCCGACATCCTTATGCCTTTCAACAACCACAATTCCCTTTCATGGGTTGGAACCCGGGCTTCATGCCCCCCACAAATTTCCAGAATCAGTATAGAGAGCCTTTTTTAGAGAGCGGCCGGAGGGGCCGAGGCAAAAGAAGAGGCAACAACAGAGTGTCCTGTGAAGAGGAAGACCCTGTAGCGAGTCACACCCGCAGCAACCAACAGTCGGGAACGAGCGGAATGTGAGCCTGGTGACGAATTTATCTGAAAGGATATTAACCCCAACTGAAATTCAAGTACTTGAAAAAGGCTTTAGCTTTGTCCCAACAGCAAGACCGGACAAATTCAAGTTACACTGCGAGCTGGCTGGTTTCTTTCGAAAACTAAAATTGAAAGCCTTTTTTGAAGGCAAATTAGACCCAAATGAAGCAACTAGGAGAGGTGACACAGGACTTAGACCGAGTTCCACCTTCACCCCTCCCCGCACACTGTTCCTGCGGCCATCACCGCTTTTGAGCATGCCGTGTTTAAAGACTTGGAAATGTGCCACACCCCCAAGACTTTTGGGAATTTCAGCACTGCTGAATACCAAGCGCTACAAATACTGCAGAAAGACACCTCAATAACCATAAAGCCGGCAGACAAAGGTGGTGGGATTGTCATCCAAAATACAAAAGACTACGAGAAAACTTGTACTGACCTACTTGGGGACATTAGAAATTATACCCCACTCACAACAGATCCTACAGCTGACCTCACCAACAAAATCACGACCTTGGTTAGACATGCCGAGGAATGTAGTCACCTGTCTAAAAATTGAAGCGGACTTCCTAAACAGCACCAGCAATGTTATACCATACTTCTATACATTGCCCAAGATGCACAAGAATCGGTTGCCCCCTCCGGGACGTCCCATCGTGTCCGGGATTGGCTCTCTTTTAGAGCCTTTGTCACAATTTTGTGACTATTTCCTAAAACCAATAGTGCAATCAACTCCCACCTATCTCAAAGATACCAAGAGCCTGTTAAAACTACTAACAGAGGTTACATTCACAGAAAATTCTGTTACTCTAGTGACTCTCGATGTAGAAAGCCTCTACACGAGCATCCCACAGGACGATACCATTGAAGTCCTGGGAAAATCACTAGACTCCATCGAATGGGATTACCAAACACCAAAGGCCTTCATCATTGAGTGTGCCACTATAGCACTTGAAGAGAACTTTTTCTCCTTTAAAAGACAGACTATTTTTACAGTGCTCAGGAACTTCAATGGGCAGTACTTTCGCGCCCAGTGTGGCCGGGTTGTATGTGGCGGATTTCGAGGCCAAACACATTCTGCCACCTACTTCAGCTTTTTCACCGTCTACGCTTTTATGGAAGCGTTATATAGACGACATTTTGCTCCTCTGGACAGGCAGTGACAATGAGCTTGAAACTTTTCTGGTTTGGATTAACACTCTAGACCGTAACCTAAGATTCACCAGTACTACGAGCAAAACAGACATTGTCTTCCTCGATGTGGTTATCTCTGTCAATGGAACTGGGCTTACAACCAAAACCCACCATAAGCCCACAGCTAAAAACAATCTCCTTGAGTTTAGCAGTTTTCAACGGCGCCCACTTAAAGAGAACTTGCCTTATGGGCAATTTCTCAGACTAAAGAGAAATTGCAGCACCCTGTCTGATTTCAAAGAACAGTCTTCCAGCCTTACAGACAAACTTAAAGACAGAGGCTACCCAGCATCTATCCTGAGTAAAGGTTTTAAAAGAGCTAGAAACCAGCCAAGAGAAGCACTCTTGGAAGAAAAGACCAACAACCCTGACCCAATACCACTTACATGTGTAACCACATATAACAGTCTGTCTAATCCAATGAAGAAAATTATTAACAAACATTGGAAGATTATAACATCCTGCAAAGAGAACTGGGAGAAACCTCTCTTCTCCTTCAAAAAAGGACGAGCCTGAAAGATGCCCTGGTCCACACTCGTCCAAAAGAGAAACCTCCTGACAGTTTGCCGACAATAACTGCAGCATGGGGTTAACCAAGAATTACCGGGCACTACCCCTGCTCTGATTGCAGTGTGTGCCATCTTACAGAAGCATTAAAAACCCTATCGCTGGAAGCAGGCAAAGTTTGGACACAGAGAGAGCACACAAACTGCAACTCAATGAATGTAGTGTATCTGATTACTTGTCCCTGCCAGCTTCGCTATGTTGGCATGACCACACGCAGGGTTAAACAGCGCATCTGTGAACATCGGAGCAATGTAAGGTGCAAAAAGACAACAACCAAACTGAGCCGCCATTTTTTAGACAGGAACCATACACCCAATGATATGAGGTGGCCTGTGATCGAAGCAATCAATGGCACAACAAACATCACTAGCAGACTTTTTGAAAAAGAGCAGCGTTGGGTGTATCGTCTAGGCACCAATACCAACGGCCTTGACGATGACATTCCGTGGAACTCTGTTCTATCTTGATCAGGACATCTTGATGCCCACAAAAAAACACCATCCTTCTAATTCTAAGGCCACTTGGATGCTTGCCATTTTACCTTTTTCTCTTTTCAATCACAAAACAACCATGACCTTAGCCATATCATCGGCACAGAGGCCGTTCAGACCTTTGATTGGGTCGCGCTTCCAAGCTTCTGCTTGGATCTCGGTCGCGCCCCTCCCACACTGGGCAGGCACGTCCCAAGCCTCGTTTCGGCTGGACACGCCCACCCGGAAGAACGCGTTGTGCAGCCCGACTGCTATAACACTCAGACACCGGCCCTGCTCTTCATCGTCGGGCTCTGGTTCTGAGGCTGAACACAGGTTTTCAGCGGGCTGCGAGCGTTGAGGGCGTGAGTGCACCCGGATCATAAGATCGCTGATCTGCAACAAAACCGAGCTAAGTGCCACCCGAGCAACGGGTACCTAACAGCTAACCTCTTTCTTTTACAGGATGTGCCAGGTACGCTCCAACCCCCCTCCCGAGACCCATGGTGCAAGTAGCGCCCATTTTTAAAGTGAGATATGAATCCTGATTACCATCTTAGGGGGTCCCAGACCTTTGGTCCATTGATACCTTCATAAGGAGTACAAATACAGTGTTTTTAAACTCCCTCTCCACCACTTGTATGTTTTTAAACACCTTTATCACTTCACTTCCCAGAGTTATCGATATCATCCCCATAGGGTTACGTGGATGGTGTTAACATTAGTGTTTACTTTGGGAACACCATTTAGGCCACAATCTAAGGAGCACTACTACCAAATGCAACGTTATACATTAATTAATTATGTTAATTGTTTGTTTGTGTTTGTTTGTGTACTTCACTCTACAGGTGCTGATACACTCCTTATTTTGGAGCATTTTTGGAATGAGCAACTCGCTCTTCCATTTTTTCTGAAGCACTTTTTTCACCCCCTTTTTCACTTTCACGCCCCCAGGTTAGGGTGGACTATTAGAGAGTCCATACCGCCGGGGTATAGTCCTGATGAATGCCTTGGTAAATTGAAACCACCCATATGGCAGAAACATGTTGACTGATTGTATTTTCTGAATTTAACCAATCCTAAACCTTGGCAACTAAATTCAGACACATAATACTCTGTATCCGTGTCTTAGGGATCACATATTAAATTTCTTTTTGATACCCTTTTAGACACTTTTAATTTTATTTACCCTCACAACACGTTCCTCTTCACACAACCAGCTCCGCAGTCTTTCTGGCGTCGCAGCACACCATAGAGGCACTCGGCCTCTGTGGTGGGGCCCAGTGATGAAGCATGACACCGACTAGGTCGGTGTGTAAGGGCCTTCCTATCCACCCGAAGGGAGTGTGTGATCCTTATCCATCTCGCTCCATCTTTGTGGCAGTATTGAGACTGATTGAACCTCTCTTTTTTTGTTTACTTGCATTTAACCGGGGGCTGAGAGAGCGTCCTTGTTTCTCCCTATCTCTCCCATTGTTGTTTTGTACATATATATATATATACATATATATACATATAGATATGTGTCGGCAGTAGGTAGGTATAGTTAGGATCAAGTTTCCATAGGGAGAGCATTTATTTTTTTGCTTATAACTTTGGAGTTATTTGATGAATCTTCATGAAATTTTTTAAACTAATTCTGTGTTCATATCAGCTCCTATGTTTAAAGTTTGGGAGTAATTTGTCAAGGGGGGCAGAGAGAATAGGGTGGTCCTAAAATGTGTTTTCTCCATGGAATTTCCATAGGTAATTTTAGACAAGGCTACAGGTCGAACGGGTGAACGGAATTACCCCAAATTTGGCAGGGAGAAGGGTCTTGGTCTAGAAAGTACGCTTTTGTTTATTTGATGTAAATTTGTTCTGTAGTTTTTGAGACATATCGAAATTTACAGATATCGATATTTGGGAATTCTGGCATTTGATTGGCTGAGGCGTTACAAGCACGAGCTTGCTGCTTATTGGTTGCGAGCGCTGCGAACGGTTGCAACTAGGAAGTGTTGGCCATCATTTTGTGATTCTGTTGAAGCGAGTAAGGGGACAAAAGGGCAACAAAAGTAGGAAAGAGGAGGGTAGGAGCGCTGTATCCTCTGTGGGGGGCTTAGGGTGTGCTATACAGAGGGTGCAAAGTGAACTACTCATACCAACCGGTCTGAAAGTGCTGGGGTACGGAAATTAAGTGAGGTATTGCCTAGAGTCTGATGCTGCTATGGTGAGCTGCTGTGGGACTCAGCGATTAAAGCGTGAGCCCACACTGTGTGTCTTATGGTGTGAAGTCATGTGCCTTGGCCGCTGCAGTACACCTGTGGAAGTAGTGTCAGAGTGTGTTTATACCTATTAGGACAAACTACTGACCGCTACTGGTCTGAAAGTCCTGGGGTACGAAAAATATGTGAGGTATTGTCTAGAGTCTCATGGTGCTAAGCTGAGCTGCTCCCACATCTGTCCAAGTAGTGTTAGCATGTAGTTACACCTACTCCGAGGAACTTTTTTTTCACTCATTTTAACTTGTGTATGGTGCTTAGGGTTTGTTATACAGGGAGTGCGAAGGTAAATTAGCGCGTATCAAATCAATTCGGTATTTGTAAAGTGCAAACTACTCACTCCTACGGGTCTAATGGCGCTGGGGGCATAAGCTGAGCTGCTACCGTATTAGGGGATAAAGCCGCTGAACTACTGACCCCTAGCGGTCTGAAAGTGCGGGGTATGGAAAGTAAGTGAGGTATTGCCTAGAGTGTTTTTCTTCGAAATTGAGCTGCTGCTAGACTCCGTGAGCCCAAACTCTGTGTCCTATGCTGTGAAGTCATGTGCTCTGGGTGCTGTGCCAAACCTGTCCAACTTGTATATGGAGCTTAGGTAGCGCAAACTACTCACCCCTATGGGTCTGAAGGCCATTGAGTCCGGCGTGGAAATTATGTGAGCTATTAAGTGAGCTATTGCCCAGAGTCACATGGTGCTAAGCTGATCTGCTGCCGGAGCAAGGGATTAAACCATGAGCTCTGTGCTCTGAACTCATATTTTCTGGCCACTGCGGCACACCTGTCCAAGTAGTGTCAGCATGTGTGCATCCGTACTAGGAGGAACTTTTGTTTTAAACAGTGTGACGTATGTAGGGTTATTGGGGGGTGCTACAGAGGAAGTGTGGAGTTCAATTCTGCTGTTTCAAATCAATCCGGTATTTGTAAAGTGCAAACTACTCACTAGTAGGGGTCTGCAGGCGCTTGGGGCTGGTGTGGAAATTAAGCGAGCTATTTCCCAGAGTCACATGGTGCTATCCTGAGATGTTGTTAGAGCCAGTGATCAAAGCAAGAGCTCTGTGCTCTAAAGTCAGATGGTCTGGCCGCTGCGCTACAGATATGTGGAGAATACATTTTGGCTAGGGTTCGGTAGTTGCCGTTACCTGGCCCTAAAATAGCAGTCCTAAGTTGTCAGTTACACAGTGGCTCTAAAAGGAGCCCTTGTGTTCTTTAGTTGGAGCTACATGTAGGTGCGGATGCACAACTTAAGGTTATTCAGAAAAAGTCTGTGTCCTTGATCTGTGAAATGTACTCCATCACTTCTGTAGATATCAGCCATACCAAAATGAATGTTGTAGTAGTAGATGAACCCCATTCTATGCTGTCTGAGGTATGCAGACACATCTTTGTTGACATTCTTCCTAGATTTTTCAATCTGAGGACAAAATTGTTTTGACCATTTCCACTTCTCTCTTTGGCATATATTGGAATATACAAAGACAGTTTCAATTGTCCAAAGGTGTCCTTCATAAGAATTTCCAGAACTACCCCAGCCAATGTGCCTAGGTCATTTCCACAACAATGCAATATCTATCATGAGGTCAGGGTGTGTAAGATGCAAAGAGGTTTTAACAAAAAGTAGCAATTGGTGCCACTTCAATCCTCTCCGTGCAAACCATTTAATGTCCACATTTTGTAAAACAGGTCTAAGTCAATACGTGTTTGTTCTGCATACCTCTTGCACCAGAAAGCATAGCTATGTCCTACGATCCACACTTGCACTTTGAAGATATGGCTGGAAGGTATGGAAAGAGTCTGTAGCTCATGCAGTTCCTTCGTAGAATAAGAGATATGTTTAAAGATTGGGAACTACTTTTTTTTTGCCATACAAAACGATACGTTTTGTGGAAAAGCATCTTTGTGATTGCTTAAGAAAAAGCAGTTTCAACGTGGAGTACTTATCATAGGATAAAATTTGCTCAACTCATCCACACCAGCTACTTGCATTGGATAGACACAGTTTAATCTTAAAGCAATCATGAACTTTTAACCTGCACGTGCCGTTAAATGTTCGAGAAAATGTTGCAAATAAATATATTAGGTTTTTAAAAAATTATGAACTTTTAACCTGCACCTGTTGTAGAATGTTCTAGAAAGTGTGTTGATAGAATACATTGCACTGCTGACTTCTAAGTGTCTATGAATACATACAACTATTTATATGAAAAATTAAAAAGAAACTAATAGAGAGAAGTTTTAAAACCTAACAGAATCCAGGAACTATTCTAATTTGTTCTTTACATGTATTTATGTGTTGAGGAACAAAATTATAGACACAACAGCTCCAGGAAGAGGAAGAAGCAGGGAGTGGGGGGACTGGGGTAGATCGGCACAATGGCACACATGCCCGGATCAGTTGACTGGGGGTGAGTGTTTGATTTGCTCCAACTATCCGTCCATCATCCCCTTTGGTATCGCTTTGTTCACCTTAAGTTGTCCCATGCTCACTTAGCCACTGGATTCAACCGAGCCTGGCTGATGATGGCTGATTAGCCAGAAACCGGTCCCAGGATGCTTGCTTCCGGTCCGGGGAAGACTAGGCGTGGCAGTTCATTCTAGACTGTTCCTATGAAGCACAGGGTCAGACTGATTTGAATATGGCCATATCTGAACTGGGGTGGTGGATTGAGCTAAAGAATGAGGATGGATTGAAACCAGATCAGTTGACTGGGGGTGAGTGTTTGATTTGCTCCAAAGCTCCATCCATCATCCCCTTTGGTATCGCTTTGTTCATCCCTAAGTTGGCATGGTATGCCCAGACGTGGGTACCTTGCTCACTTTTCCACTGGATTCAAGCTAGCCTGGCTGATGACGGCTGATCAGCCAGAAACCAGTCCCAGGATGCTTGTTTCTGGTCCAGGGAAGACATGGCTTGGCAATTCGGGCTGGACTGTTTCCATGAGGCACAGGGTCAGATGATTTGCATATGGCCATGTCTGAACTGGGGTGGTGGAGTGAGCTAAAGAATGATGATGGATTGAATCCAGATCAGTTGACTGGGGATGAGTCTTTGATTTGCTCCAATGCTCCGTCCATCATCCCCTTTGGTATCTCTTTGTTCGCCCTAAGTTGGCAGGGTATACCCAGACGTGGGTCCCTTGTTCACTTTGCCACTGGATTCAAGCTAGCCAGGCTGAAGACGGCTGATTAGCCAGAAACCGGTCCCAGGATGCTTGTTTCCGGTCCAGTGAAGACATGACTTGGCAGTTTGGGCTGGACTGTTCCCATAAGGCACAGTGTCATACTGATTTGCATATGGCCATGTCTGAACTGGGGTGGTAGAGTGAGCTAAAGAATGATGATGGATTGAACCCAGATTAGTTGCCTGGGGGTTAGTGTTTGATTTGCTCCAAAACTCCGTCCATCATCCCCTTTGATATCACTTTGTTCGCCCTAAGTTGGCAGGGTATACCCAAACGTGGGTCCCTTGCTCACTTTGCCACTGGATTCAAGCTAGCCTGGCAGAAGACGGCTGATTAGCCAGAAACCTGTCCCAGGATGCTTGTTTCCGGTCCAGTGAAGACATGGCTTGGCAATTCGGCTTGGACTGTTCCCATGAGACACAGGGTCAAACTGATTTGCATATGGCCATGTCTGAACTGGTGTGGTGGAGTGAGCTAAAGAATGATGATGGATTAAACCTAGATCAGTTGACTGGGGGTGAGTGTTTGATTTTCTCCAACGCTCCATCCATCTTCCCCTTTGGTATCGCTTTGTTTGCCCTAAATTGGCATGGTATGCCCAGACGTGGGTCCCTTGCTCACTTTGTCACTAGATTCAAGCTAGCCTGGCTGATGATGGCTGATTAGCCAGAAACCGGTCCTAGGATGCTTGTTTCCAGTCCAGGAAAGACATGGCTTGGCAATTCGGGCCGGACTGTTCCCATGAGGCACAGGGTCAGACTGATTTGCATATGGCCATGTCTGAACTGGGGTGGTGGAGTGAGCTAAAGAATGATGATGGATTAAACCCAGATCAGACGACTGGGAGTGAGTGTTTGATTTTCTCCAATGTTCCATCCATCATCCACTTTGGTATCACACAATTAAGTACAGCACAATTATAGACAAACAATGGACAAAATGAAACACACCTACAAGGAGCACAAGTCACACTACCCGCCAACAGCACACCACTGAATGAGCATGAGATGCCCAGCACGTGGCACATGGGCGGGTTCACTGTGTGTTACGTTGCAAAAACAGCTGCTCCTTCCTCCCACACTTTTGTACGGTGCGCTGTTGTTTCCCGTGCACTTGTATGGCACCCAATTGTAATGCCTATTTGTGCATGTCCTGCTGCATTCCAACTACACCATGGCAGTGCCATGTGCTGGGGGTGCATGCCACTTTACAACATCGACTACTGCGGCCCTTGTGGCAGGCCACACCAGAACACAGAGACACACTTACAAAACTTCCTGTACACAGACATGTCAGAAACACCCTGTTCACCTTGCCGGATAGGCAGAGCCCTGCCCCGACCTATGTACGCCAGACCAGCACACGCCAGTTGTGCATGCAGGAGGATGCATGTGTAGCTACATATCCAGGGTCACTGCCAACGCTGAGGTAACAGCACACTGTGATGTTGCAGGGCCCGTGCCTATCATGCTAACACAATGACCAGAGGGACACACTTGTTCAGATGTGGGTTTGAGGGGCGTTGGCCGTCCTGGGGTTATTGCGATGAGTCTTGTAGCCCTCATGGGTATCCCTGTATCATGCTCATTGACTCTATGGCACCTTTGGGTTTTCTGTTGTGGCTCTTGGCTGTGTTCCCTTTCATGCTGCAGATAGTCGTCCTGCTTAACAATAGCAGAAAGCAGGTGTAAAATCCCTGGTGGTAACGTGACTTATCACTTGAATTTGTTTCGCATTGCAGTTGTTGTGAAAGTTGTGATGTGATTTTTTTCGTGTGCAGAACAATATACAAACTGGGCAGTGTATCCCGTCAAGATCCAGTACCTGACACACTATTCCCAATCAATATAAATACAATGATATTTCTTCATTGATTTTGTGTTTACACTGTAAGTGCAGCCACTACCTCAATGCAATTAAATACAGGATTTTAGTATTTAAAATAAATCACCATAGTGCACCTTGTGTCTTTTTGCATGGGAACGGCTAGTCTGCATTTCATTATCAGCACTTTAATGCAAGTAAAGTTGAGATAAATCTAACACACTATTCAGAAGTTGGTACAAACTGCAGACATCACCAGTATTCCTGTGATAAGTGCCCCAAAATTTAACACCATGGTGGACACCATCAAATAACAGTAATAAGAACAAGAAAGAGTCACACAGCAGTTAAGAAAACAACCAAAAACTTTATAAAAAAAATGTTTTCAAACTTTATTTTTTATAATCATATATATATAATCGATAAACTATTTTCAAACTTTATTTCTTTATTAACATATATATATATATATATATATATATATATATATATATATATATATTATCCGAGAAAGCGCTCCTTCTGACCTTCTGTAGCCCCGAGGGAATTGGCGTATATCACCGGCGGAGCACGCCGGTAAATAATTTGTAATAAATCCAAAGTTCAGTACGCTCTCAGTGACAAATCCACATACCAGCTCAGTTTCCAAGGGTTTTTAATCCAAAAAACAACATGTTTCGGCTTCCCTGAAGCCTTGTTCACGTTCAATGGAAAGTGCCCACCATTGTGTTTGATAAAGCATTCGGCAATCAACAGATCACGTTTGAATTGTAAACATAATGAAAGGACAACATAGGTATCATACCTAAAACTGAAAGCATACTGCCATGTTAGAATGGGGCACTACGTATATATTTAGCATACATTTCATTGAAACTAACAGAAAAAAGTCGGTATAACGAATTAATAGCCATAAAATACATGCAGGAAATTAAATTCATTTTAATACGTGTACATTCGGCATAAATAAATGTGAATACATTTCATTTATAAACATGATATCCTTGTAAAATACCTTGTTAAATGCATTATATCATGTTTGTGCCGATCGCTAGTCTCATCACCATATGTGTGGTCAAAACCTCATTTGTATAAATGATGTAATTATAAGTTGCCTTGTAAAATACATTACGTCATGTAATCGGTATATAGATTTTTTTAACGTGGAGGTACATTGACGATCTTTTTGTCATCTGGGACGGCACTGAACAAGATGCCACAGCCTTCATTGACACTCTAAACAAGAATGACAGGAACATAGTGTTGACTAGTCACATCAGCAATAAAACAGCAGAATATCTAGATGTCAAAATCCAAATCACAAAATAATACACTTCAGACAACCCTCTTCAGAAAAAGCACTGCTGGGAACAGTATTCTTCATGCCCTCAGCAGCCACCCAGACACACTTAAATGGAGTATCCCCTATGGGGAGCTGCTGAGGGCAAAAAGAAACTGTTGCTGGATTAAATAACTTTGACCGCTCACCACGGAGTGCTTCTGCTTTGTTCATGGAAATATAGAAAAGTTCTGAGCTTTGATATATATATATATATATATATATATATATATATATATATATATATATATATATATATATATATATATATATATATATATATATATATATATATATATATATATTACCTACTGGCGGTCGCCAGTAGGTATATATAGTTAGGATTTTTTCTCTATGGGATTTTTGAAAATTCTATGTCTAATAACTTTGGCGTTTGTGGACGGAATTGGCTGAAATTTTCAGGAAAATGGAACATTTTGTTTCTGAGCAGCCCCTGACAATTTGGGGGGGTTTCATTAAGGGGGGGCCGAGAAAAAAGGGGGGTCCCAAAACGCGTTTTTCCCATGTTAATTTCCATAGGGCGGTTGGCCTCACTTTTAGCTCGAACGGCTGAATGGATTTGCACGAAACTTGGCAAAATTGTAGGGACTGTTAGCCCGATGTGCCTTTGCTGGGTCTCAATATATGTGCTCCCACGGATTTTGAGTAATTTAGGTTCAAAAAAAGATATATATCTGGGCGGAGCCTAACCACACATCTGATCTGATTGGCTGTCAGCACTTCATCCAAGAAGTGTTGGCAGCCATCTTGGGACCTATATACATGATAGCACCTCATTAAAAAGCATTGTAGTTAATAGAGGGTTTTAGGACTTTAGTTACATTATAAATCATTTGTTGATGGTACCATACTCGTTTTAGGAATTGTCGTGGGTTCTAAGGTGATTTTACCATGTGAAAAAACCTTCTGCTGTGATATCATGAATATTGTTTGAAAGAAAACTAATATCTCATGATTTTCCCACAGTGGTTTGGAAGGGGATCTATAAGCTAAACTGAAAGCATATTTTCTGTAAATTCACATTATCTTTCTCAGTCATGTGAAAATGAAGTCTGACATTCTCAGTAAAACATGTACATCCAACAAGGACAGAGACTGTCAGTTGATTCCTTTGTGTTCTACTGCAGCCTCCTAGAGTGTTCTAAAGAACAACTAGAGCGCTAACAGTCCTACTTATTACAAAGGTATGGCACACCTGAAGCCATCTTGATTGGAATAAAGTGGTAACTCTTAAAACATTTAATTTAAAAAGAAACAACATGAGGGGGTATATTTTGCCATAGAAAGTATGATTAGTGCTGCAGAATGAAAAATTAGGGCACATTTTGAGTGACTTCTCAAATCCTTTTCTATTTCATTAAAACATTCTGACATGCAGTCTCCCAAAATGGCCACCAGAGACAAAAGAGCCCAAATGTAGCCCAAATATCACCCAGATGTAGCCCAAGTATAGCCCAATGACAGAATGTCCCAGAGTGTTCTAAAGAACAACTAGAGCGCTAACAGTCCTACTTATTACAAAGGTATGGCACACCTGAAGCCATCTTGATTGGAATAAAGTGGTAACTCTTAAAACATTTAATTTAAAAAGAAACAACATGAGGGGGTATATTTTGCCATAGAAAGTATGATTAGTGCTGCAGAATAAAAAATTAGGGCACATTTTGAGTGACTTCTCAAATCCTTTTCTATTTCATTAAAACATTCTGACATGCAGTCTCCCAAAATGGCCACCAGAGACAAAAGAGCCCAAATGTAGCCCAAATATCACCCAGATGTAGCCCAAGTATAGCCCAATGACAGAATGTCCCAGAGTGTTCTAAAGAACAACTAGAGCGCTAACAGTCCTACTTATTACAAAGGTATAGCACACCTGGAGCCATCGTGATGGGAATAAAGTGGTAACTCTTAAAACATTTAATTTAAAAAGGAACAAAATGAGGGGGTATATTATGCAATAGAAGGTATTATTAGTGCTGCAGAAAGAAAAATTAGGGCACATTTTGAGTGACTTTTCAAATCCTCTTCTATTTCATTAAAAAATTCTGACATGCAGTCTCCCAAAATGGCCACCAGAGACAAAAGAGCCCAAATGTAGCCCAAATATCACCCAGATGTAGCCCAAGTATAGCCCAATGACAGAATGTCCCAGAGTGTTCTAAAGAACAACTAGAGCGCTAACAGTCCTACTTATTACAAAGGTATGGCACACCTGAAGCCATCTTGATTGGAATAAAGTGGTAACTCTTAAAACATTTAATTTAAAAAGGAACAAAATGAGGGGGTATATTTTGCCATATGAATTATGATTAGTGCTGCAGAAAGAAAAATTAGGGCACATTTTGAGTGACTTCTCAAACCCTCTTCAATTTCATGAAAAAATTCTGACATACAGTCTCCCAAGATGGCCACCAGAGACAAAAGAGCCTAAATGTAGCCCAAATATCACCCAGATGTACCCCAAGTATAGCCCAATGACAGAATGTCCCAGAGTGTTCTAAAGAACAACTAGAGCGCTAACAGTCTTACTTATGACAAAAGTATGGCACACCAGAAGCCATCTTGATTGGAATGAAGTGGTAAGTCTGAAAACACTCAATTTAAAAAGGAACAACATGAGGGGGTTAATTTTGCCATAGAAAGTATGATTAGTGCTTCAGAAAGAAAAATTAGGGATCATTTTGAGTGACTTCTCAAATCCTCTTCTATTTCATTAAAAAAATTCTGACATGCAGACTGAAACATGCACTTTGAATACCAGCAGCAGACGTCCCTGGTGAGCAGTAGCTTTACTACAGTGATCTAATGTGCAACTAGAGTGCTAACATTCAGAATTTATGGCAAATGTGTGACACATCTGAATGCCTTCTTGATGGAACCAAAGTAAACAAGCATTGAAAATGCAATAGATCTCGCCCTCGTTTAAGTTAAAGCCATTCTGTTTGTAATGAGGTGGCTTTTTAGCTTTGCTTTTATTAGTGTTTTTTCAACTTTCATGTAAATAACATTCATCTGTATGCCAATAAGTATATGTATGCATGCATTTATGTTTGTATTTATATAGATATACAGATGATATATGTTTATATATGTATGTATATATATATATTCACTGAAAAAACCATAGGTTATAGACCATATATAGTTAGGAATTAGCATTTACAAAACCTTGAAAATTCACTGAAAAAACCATAGGTTATAGACCATATATAGTTAGGAATTAGCATTTACAAAACCTTGAAAATTCACTGAAAAAACCATAGGTTATAGACCATATATAGTTAGGAATTCGCATTTACAAAACCTTATTTTACTCACACAAAACCATTGAAATTCCATATATAGTTAGTTGCACTAACTATATATCGCGCACCCGCAATCCACTGCTGATGATGTCACATATTACATCATTCATGACATGGTCAGTGACATCACTGATGACATCACTGATGACATCTCAAATTACATCACTGATGACATCACTGATGACAACATCCAGTGACTGTATGTTTCTGTAAAGTTAAAATATGTCTTACATATTGAAGAATGAGTGGATGTATAAGTGTCTGGATGAAGGATTTAGTAGGTGCATGACTGACTGTATGAGTGAGTGATTAAATGTGTCTCACTGAGTGCATGGGTTAGTGACTAAACCGTCTTAATTTGTGCATCATTATGTCTGTTGTTCTGTAAACTGTTGCATGTGTTGATAAGTAGCTATATGAGTAACTATATGGGTTATTGATTGGTTGCCCAAGTATTTGTATGGGAGACTGAGTGTGTGTGTGGGTGGCTGGGAGGTGTATGACTCTGTGCATAGATGTGTGAGCAGTTGATTCACTAGATGTATGGTTTCAAAAGTGCATGTGGAAACAGCTGTATGGGCGGTTGACTGTGTGCATGAGTGTATTGGTGAGTGAATGGATATCTCAGTGCTACATGTCAAAGTAAGTACATATGTAAAACACAGTACATGTGAGAGTTGACATATATAAATAACTGTGCATAAGAGCCAGTGAATGTGTGAGTGGCTGTATGGATCATTGTGAACTTGTATCAGGGATTGTATAAGAGAGTAAATATGTGTTAGTATATGTTTGAATAAGTAAAGTTTGTATAACTGTATAGTTGAGGAAATGGAGGTGTGATTGATTCTTTGCATGACTGACTAGGTGTGTGAGTAACTCCATGGATGAGTGACAGTCTGTGAGTGTCTGTTTACACTGATTGTATCTAAGGTTATATTAGAGTCTGAAGAGGTTCATCGTATTATCACATGAATGATATCATCAGTGATGTGATCAGTAATGTCAAATGAGATGTCATCAGTGATGTCATCAGTGATGTCATTTGAGATGTCATCAGTGATGTCATTTGAGATGTCATCAGTGATGTCATCAGTGATGTCACTGACCATGTCATGAATGATGTAATATGTGACATCATCAGCAGTGGATTGCGGGTGCGCGATATATAGTTAGTGCAACTAACTATATATGGAATTTCAATGGTTTTGTGTGAGTAAAATAAGGTTTTGTAAATGCGAATTCCTAACTATATATGGTCTATAACCTATGGTTTTTTCAGTGAATTATATATATATATATATATATTACCTACTGGCGGTTGCCAGTAGGTAGTTATAGTTAGGATTGTTTTCCATAGGAAATCCTCAACATTCTATTTGGAATAACTTTGGCCCTGGTTGAAGAATCTTACCCTTCCCTGAAAGTTTGGGGGGGATTGGTCAAGTGGGGGCTGAGATATAAGGGGGGTCCCAAAACGTGTTTTCTCCATGTTATTTTCCGTAGGACCTTTAGACTCGGCTACAGGTCGAACGGCTGAATGGATTTATAAGAAATTTGGCAAAACTGTAGAGTGCGGTTCGCAGATTACGCTTTTTTTGGAAGGGTGCAAATCCGTTCAGTAGTTGTTGAGAAAATTAAAGTTAAAGTCAATTATATATCTATAGGCGCGCACGGGTGCGCGCACTCAAGCGGCTGCGCGTGAGCGGAATTTTTTTTTGCTGCGTGACGTCTGTTAACGTTCGATTCGAAGGAAATCAGGAAGTTTTGTCTGCCATTTTGTCACTGCGAGTAAATATATTGTGCATTTCAAAGCGTTGAAACATGGAAAGGGGAGAAGGTAGAGATTGTCTTGCTGCGTAGGTTTTCTCGGGGTGTGCAGTAAGGCCCTTAAACGCGAAAAGATATATTTTTTTTCCGAAAAAAAATAACGGGGTGCGCGCACCCGGTCGCGCACACCTATTAACGAGAGTGTGAAAATGGAGATAAATCAGAAGTTTGAGTGCTTAGATATAAGGTGGCTCTGAAAAGAGCCCTTGTGTTAATTGAGTGTTTTCTGCATTTATAAGTAAGTACCGATGCAGAGCCTGATGTTGCAGAGGAAGATTCTGTTTCCCTCATTCGTGAAATGAACACCGTCTCTCCTATAGACGTCTTGCATGTGGTATCGCAAGTTGTTGTGGTAAATAGAACCCATGCTATAATCTCTGAGGAAAGCAGAAACAGATTTATTTACATGTCTCCTTGCTTTCTCAAATTGTGCACAATGTTGATTGGACCAATTCCATTTCTGTCTTTGGCATATATTGGAATATACCAAGGCAGATCGAGGAAAAAGTGTCATTAATTGTCGAAAGGTGTCTTTTAGAAGCATTTCCAGACCTACCCCAGTGATTGTGCGTAGATCGTTCCCACCACAGTGCACAATTATAAGGTCTGGTTCTGGGAGATGCATAAAAGTTTTCACCAATGGAATCAATTGGTGACATTTCAATCCTCTTTTGGCAATCCATGTTATGTGTACATTTGGTAAGCCGAGGTTGCAAATTCGTCTGCTTACTGCATATTTTTCACTCCAGTGAATATAACTGTGTCCTATTAGCCAGACCTTTATTTTCAAGGGATTTGTAGTCGTCCTCCGATCGGTTCTGGAAGTGGAATGGTAGTTAGAAGTTGAAATTCTAAATTAAAAAAAAGGAAGAGGCTGGGTGTGGTTAAAAAAATTAAAATGATTGGTTGATTAAAATAAGTGGAGATTGAAGAGTACGTTGCATGTTAATGTTTATGTTAAACGAAAAGTACTATTGGGTGTGAAAAAAAGACATGTAACAGAGTTGTGGATTGGCAGGTGTTTCTGGAGGGAAAACAGTCTTCTTAGTTTGCTGTAGAACGTTGAGACATGAACTTTTGACCTGTGCCTTCAGCAAGGTGCAGAATGAGGTGTTACCATGGAAACAGCCGGAGATGGCAGTTGGTGATGGGTGTCTCTCACGTGAGTCTGAAAATATTGTGAAGGACAACCAATTGAAATGTAAATTTGATTTTACAATTTTGCGTGAGGAAATGTGATTGGCTGAAGAGAGTTATATGAGTGTGTATTGACTGGATATCTGTGCCATTGAATTTTGGTTGCAGTGATAGAAGCAATATTCAGAGTTCCGCTAACGAATATCTGTTTTGTGACTTTCACTGTTCTACATCGTTCAAAGCATTGGTAAAGGTAAGTGTGTAACTGTTTGTTTTGTCATGTACCGTATAATATAGTTTAATCAGAAACAATGATTGATTTTCCATGTAAAAACTAATTTATGGCTGTCATAATGTGTTGTATTTCTAAAAGTAATTTCTTCCATTTAAATGTTGAATACGCAGTAAAAAATATTTTTAATATAGAGTAATTATTTTTGAAATTTTGAAGCGTTTATATATAATGAGAGAAGTTGTTGAGGAAATGAAGAAATGATATTAGCAGAGACACAGATAATGCAGAAAGAGAGAGAAATGGTAAATTACTAGCGATACCGTTGTGAAAAAATGGTAATGGTTAATGAATTCGTAAACTTTTTGTCAGTCGACAAAATTTCAGGCTGGTTGGTGGCCGTGGCCTGCACTGGTGGGGGTGGGGCGAGAGGGACGGGGAAGGGGGCTAAAGTGGTAATGATTAAGGTATTCACAAAGTTTCTGTTAGACGTCAAAATTATAGTGCGGTTTCTGGTCGTCGTTTGCACTGGTGGGGTGAGGGAGGTGGTCGAGTGAAATAAAATGAAAAGTTTTGACCATGAGGTTGTATAGAGATTTGTGTAGTAAATGTGTTCGTACATTGAGGTTGGAAACGGAGTATATAAATATCTCTCTAAGTTCTGCTGTTTGACTGTATCTTCATGTCCCTTCTGTTTTCCATCTCCGTTGCCCTGTGTTATCTTATTGTCTGTGTGTGTTTGCCTTCAATCCGGGCTGAGGAAGTTTGCTGTGGAGGCACACACAGATAGTCCTATCAAAGTGATTGGAACGTTTTCAAAAAAATAATTATATAATTGCATTGGTATTTTTAAAGCGCTACTGAATGTTTTCGTTCTCAATTACCGCTTGGTTGCTTTCTCAGAGCAGAGGGTATGTCGTATTTCACTCTTTGGTGCCTCTGCATCTGAGTCTGTTCTCTGGTGGCTGGCGGAGAACTGTTTGTTATTGTGGAGATGAAAGGGTGATAAGGAGAGAAATACGACATAGCGTCTGGCCTGTAGAAGCGTGGGAGCAGTGATTAACTCTGAGTGAAGCGGAACTGTGGCGGTGCTTGGTAACAGTAAAAAAAAATTTTTTAACAGTGGTATAACTGTCTGTACGGTGTGCGACCTACTAAGAAAGAGTTCACGGGCCGTAATTGGCTTGCAGGTTCTAGTATCAGTAAGTGAGGTTGAGAAAAGAAAACATTCAGGACTTTATTTATGAAGGCCTTGCGCCACCGGTGCGTCACTTTTTCTCATTTTAAAAAATTAGGCACCGGCGGCGGAAGGTCTTCATAAATAAGGTCCTCAGTTACTACAGTTAAGGTTATGTGGAACCCATGAATAGTTCTTCAATATGAAATCATTTCAGTTGAGATTATGGATTAAAAGAGAAACCGTGAATATTTGAAATGTTTATTTAGAAATGTACTGTTTTAAAGGCAAATCATTATGTAATATGAGTACAGAAATTGCAAAAAAAACAGTAATTGGTATTGTCAGTAGTACATGGAATACAAACGCTATAGTTGAAGAAAAATGAATATAGTTGGAAAAAAACATTGTACACTCTTATAAGGAAGTATACTATATTTTAATAAATGGAAGAAGGTCTCTGGTCTTTTAGTTTAGGAACGATATATGAAAATGCAAGTGGTTATACATCATTACTTTATCAATCAGCTGTCTACATGCGAAGCACTATCAAGTTTGTGTTATGTTACTGTGTGAGGGAAAAAAAAGGCGCCAAAAGCGACAAAATGGCGAGAGGTGCATGTATGTAATCTATTGGATGCTGCGCAAATCACTATTGAGGAGAACTACTGTATTGAGATATCTTTTGAAGGTTGCAGTATTGCATTTGAAATACAGCACTAGTAATAATGGAAATATTGTTGAAAGAACATATTTTTCTGTAAAGTTTTTTAAAAACATAATTTTATAGGAAATTAAAGGAGTAGAGGCGTGTGAGGCGGAAATAAGCAGTTGAGATGCGAAATGGCGTTTACAGTTATAAAAAACTAGTTTAAAATTTACACATTAATTAGGGCACATGTAGCATATATTAGCGAGTTTTGCATCAAGTATGTTTGAAATAACCTTAGATAAGATATGCAATAGAATTGTTGAGATTACACTGTAAAAAAATAAAGTTGAAAATCGAGTAGCTGAAGAAACAAATGTAGTCCATATAAAAGACCAAAATTTAACCAGCACGAAATCATAATGTCCACTGTTAGTAAAGCCAATAGGTCTGTTCTTCAAAAGAAAATATGGAAAAGAACGTGAAGAATATAGGGAAGCAAAAGGAAATGAGGACGTCAATGGCTTGTATAAGAGTTATTGAAGCATTGTTTAGGCAAAATAGGTAGCTTCTGCTTCTAACAGGAAATCACTTTTATCATTTGAAAGTATGTCAGCTATCCAATGGAAAAGAGTAAAGCAGTACTCATGATCTGTTAAAATCTGAGCCTCTTTTATTATCAGATTGCAGCTCGGTGGGTTTTCGATGTAGTTCTCTGTTAGGAAAGAGTTAACCGTCCATTGTGTAGGCAAAATAGGCAGCAAGTGCTTGTAACAAGAAATCACTGTTATTATCTGAAAACATGTCAGCCATCCAATTGAGAAGATGAAAGGAGCATTCATGATCTGTCATTATTGGAGCGTCTTTTACCATCATAGGGCAGCTCGGTGGGTTTTCGATGTAGCTCTGTGTTAGGAAATATTGCGCCGCTGCAAATATATTCCAATGACGCAGAACTCCTTGTATCGCTGCAAAGGCCATAATCCCTCCGTCAGAACAAAGCTGTTCATGATCAATTAACGGATTCATGAGGTGATTGTAATTCGCTTCAGGAGGAACCAAATTGCAGAGACATAAATCCAGGGCCCACGTGAAATCACAGCTCAGGCAATGAAATACAGGCTGCACACAGGTGAAATACGAATATCGAAATGATAATCGATATGAAGTATTCAAAGTTAAGAGTGTTAAGGTGCCGTAGTACAGAAGCATTCTCTGTCGAAATAGTTGTATGTGGTCCGGCTCGTTTGCGAAGGCAGGAGGGACATCCATTTTGAATTTACCAAGGTGGTAAAGGAAACGGCGCAGCACTGCCGGTCGTATAGGAACTCCACAGAATTAGGTCGCCGGCTATGCAGTGGAGAGGAGCATAATGACTTGATAAATTTTCTAGGAGTCTAGTCACTTAAATATTGCTTAGGAGTTTGCCACGGAAATATGTATCCATTTTCAGAAGTTTATTATATTAAGGATATATATTAACATGGTGGCTCTTGGTGTTTTGTGGTTCTGTGCAAGTGTACTGCTTGCATGTGTATAATGCTGGCCCTGTAGTTTTTCTCTATGGACATGGGGCCTTATTTATGACGGCTTTGCCTCACCCGTGCGTCACTTTTCCCATGGTAAAAGTGACGCAGTGGCGGCGCAATGTTTCATTAATAAGGCTTTTTTTGTTTTGTGACTTGGCCTTTTACTTTTGAAAGCCTACTGTTGTAGGTGCATGAATTTTAACATGGGGAAAAGTGACATATCTGTGGCACAATGCTTTTATAAATGAGAAATTTTGTATTTATTTTTAATGGAGAGTATTTTGGGAATCTTATTACTTATGCTTGTTCAATGCTATAATGATTGTATATTGTGTAGGAAATAAGTTTGTAATAAGTTAATAAAATTTTATTTTTTCCATTTTTAGAGTGTTTGGTGCCTGTAAGGATCAACCTGTTGAAGTTATATATTGAGAGTATATATTCTTTTTTTCCGGTGAGTTCCTTTTTATGCTTTGGCAATTTCTGTGGGTGGTGATGAAAATAATAAAGAATAATTTGTAAATGTTTTGAACATGATTTTATCTTAAATTTTTCACATGTGGTTCTATCTGCTTATAGTACATATGTTTTTTGAGATGTTCTCCATTGACAGTTCAAATTATGTTTTAATGAGCTTGGGATATGTGATCTTTTGCAAGGAGTTGAGATTTAGAAATCATTGGAGTATAATTCTTTCAGGTTTGTTTTAATAATACTTGTGAAGTGCTCATTATTTTTAAAATCTTGTTGTATTATGTTTGGCAGTGTTCCATTTTTAATTACAGAGAGGTATTATGATATGGATCTAAATGTAATGCTCATTTTCCTGCATATCTGTGAATATACTATGTATAGGCACTTTTTTAAATATTAATGTAGAGTTTTATTATGAGGTGGTTGTTCATGGTAAGTATGACATTTTGCATATGCTAAGACATTGACATGGTGAGTATACTGGTGTAAAATAAATGGAACTGTCTCTGTGGGAAGTAGTAATCTGTAAAGTGAATTAAATGGTTTGTATAGTGTGATCCTTTTCTTTAGAGTGCATATATTTATATTGCACTTTGTAGTGATGAAATAAAAGAAATGGGTCTCTAAAAATTATTATACAGGTAATAAATATTTCAAATATGTAGAAAATCAAAAAATAAATTTTACAGTGAAATGTCTTTTATCAACAGTAATTATTTAATTTTAAAAAAAGCACAGTGTCAATGTTTAGAGTTATATTGCCAATTTCTTTTTCAAAACAAGAGGAATGTGGTATCTTACAAATTATAGAGTTAATAGGTTAGAGATTATAAAATTATCTGTAGTTTAAAAATTAGTAAAGGTAGTTTTCAATTATACACTTATGGACAAAGATATAATTTAGTCTTTATATTTTTTTAAAAGGAAAAAGAAGAATTTATTGAAAAAAATACAATGGAAATTTTTTTTGAAGAAAATGAAGTGCATTTTGAAATTATAAATGAACTGATGGAGGAAATATTAGACGCAGTTGTTGGAGAGGAAGAAGATGAAAATGACTATTTTATGGACATTTCATTAGATTCAGCATATATAGAGCTGATAGAAGAGGAGGACAATGGACTTGAAAAAGTCCCTGATGAACTGATGTTAGAAGTTCTTTTAAATTATGAACTTTTAAATAAATAAAAAGAATGATAGCAAACCATTCGTGATGATAGTTTTCTTGATATATTCGTCGATGAAGTGCTTCATGAGAGTGATAAGATATGTTCTCATGAAGTGTAAAAGAGATTGTAGAAAAAAAGATTAAAACACTTATGATGACCGATAGTTTTTGAAAAAAGTGTACTGTTTCTATGCTTTTAAAAACTTTTTAAAAAATTGTCTATGAAGTTTAAAGAAATATACAGTGTGATACATTTACAAGGAAAATTCACTACAGGATTTACTACTTTGTTCAGAGATTTTCTGTTATTATGTGTATTTTATTAAAAAATGAATGTGTGGTTTTAATTTGTATGGTATATGCTAGTACTGAACTATAATATTTGTTATTTTTGTGTCTTACAGGTTCACAATCTCATCAAAATTTTAAATTAAGATGCCGACCAGAATTAAAAAAAAGAAACTCTACAAACGGACGTACAGTTTAAAGAAGAAAAGTACTGAATTATTTTCAAAGACTGAGAGGACGGATACAAAGAAGAGTACTCCTGGTAAGCAAACTAAAAAGTTTTTCAAAAGCATTTTGGGAAGGAAAAATGTAAATATTGAAGTTCAGAAGGAGAAAACGATTTCATCATCTAAAAGGAGATCTGGAGTTAAACAAACTACTATTACTGGAATTAGGAAAGATGAAAGTCAGTACAGTAAAACCCGGACCAATCAATTTAGCCAAATCAGGAAGCGTATGTTTTACAACAGAGTCGTTGCGAATTTATTACAAAAGGAAAAAGTTTCTAAAAAAAGATCTGTTTTTCTTTAAAAAAAACTATATATAGAGGGTTTTGTTGAGCGCGCATTTGAGACAAAACGAAAGTTATTTATTTTAATACTTAATAGAATAAATATTTTAAATAAGGCGATTCGAGTTTTCAAAAGTAAAAGTAAATGGAAGAGACATATAAATAGGAGTAATTTTTGTAAAGTGTTTTCTGGGAAGTGGATGCATACTTCAACTTCTGAGCCATTTTTTAATGAAGAGAGTTACTTTCAAAGTAACGATCTGTTGCATGCAGTTGACACCACTGGTCGAGCGTATGAGGTGAAGGATGGTTGTGTTATTGAGAAAGAGAAAATTGTGGTTAGAAATGCAGAAGATGTTATGGCTAGAGAAGCTTTAGAGGGACGTCCTAATGCTCCTGTTTACAGTTGGAATTGTAGTAGTATTTGTAGTGTATGACAGGATTCAATTGATTTCTTTCGCAATTTCTTACGTAAGTACACTAAAGAAAGTCTAAAGAAAAAAATTAAAATGTTGCAAGAATTAGATGAATGCAGAGTGCGCGAGAAAATAGGTCTGCAAGGCCATTCTCTGGCTTGTCTCTCTAAAAAAGTATGCCAGAGTGTGTTTCATCACTTCCGGATGTTAGCAGTGCATCACACTAAAATGAGAAAATTAGTGAGAAAGTTGTACTATGCAAAAAGTCCAGCACTTAAACTTAAACAGTTAAATAGTGCTCTTTTGTATGGATGTGAATTAGATGTTAAGAAGATTTGTGCAGAAATTGAGGTAAGTTATTTTGGTCCCGAGGAAGATAATGCAGAAGGTGATATAATTATAGAAGGAAATGTGTTAGAAAATGTTGGGAATGTAAATATTGAAAATTTTGAACAAGAAATAATAAAGTTTAAGGTAATTGCAGGTGAGAAACCAAATTTTTCTTGTGTCTGTTGCCGACACATTCATTACAAAAGTCAAACGAGGTTAGTTGATTTATATTTAAAAAGTGAAGATGAAAGTAATGGTCAATGGAAAGATTTTGCAACTTATTTGTTGGTGGAAAACTATTTTGATTTGGGTTTTGAACGTGTTTGTAAATATTGTTATAATAAATTAGATGAAAATAAAATGCCTGCTAGAGCTGTTCACAATAATCTAGAGTTGGTAAATATTCCATCTGAATTGATGAATTTAAATACTTATGAGACGATTCTGATTCAATGTGTACATCCTTTTCAGGCTATTGTTCGAATGGAGCCTAAGACTGGTAAATTAAATCCTTCAGACTTACTAAGAGGATTAAAGGGTAGAGTTGTGTATTTGCCTCTTGATCTTAAAAAAAATATGGAAACAATTGGTGTTGAAAATGTAGAAGAGGAACCTCTAGTTATTCTAGTGAATGGTGTACCTACAAAGAGTAAGAAAATCTGGCAAGATTTAGTGGATGTTAGGAAAGTGAAAAAGGCAACGTTGTATTTAGTGCAAAATAATAAGTATTACAAAGATGTATACGTAGAACAAGAAGATGTAAGTGAAGAAGAGGATAGTGATTTGTGTAGTGGACAAATTGAAAAAGTTGATGTATCCAGATCTGAAGAAATTTATGAACATTACAGTGTTCATCCACTGCATTCCAAAGAAGCAATAGGGAATGCTATTGAATTATTTCAGATGAAAAAGGCGAAAGGAAATCCTAGTAGTGTCTGGGAAGAAAGTTTGGAAGGTCGTTGTTTTCCACAGTTATTTCCTACAGGTGAAGGTACACGATATGATGATAGACCTATGCAGATTCCTGCATCTGAGTACCGGACAACAAGATTATATGCAGAAGATCCAAGGTTTCGCCAATGCATTCCATATCTGTTTCATCTTCTGTTTGAGAGTGACTTATCTGGTCTGTCTTATGCAGTAAATCATATCTTAAAAAGTGGTGTACATCTGCAAAATATTTCAGCAAAGGAATTTATGGGTAGAGTGCATCAGAAAGATAGTGTTTTGGATTCTCATTTAATTAATTTAATGGCTTGTCAGCGGGGTACTAATGAGTATTGGTACCGTCGTCATGGAGATTTGAAGTGCATGCTTAGAAACTTAGGAGCACCAACATGGTTTTTAACTCTAAGCTGTGCAGAGTATGCTTGGGAAGATTTCATTGAATTTCTTCGGGAGGCGAATGCAAACATAGAAAACATAAACTACAAGACACCTGGAGAACTGTGTTCATTAGATCCAGTTAATGTTTGCAGGTATGATTTGAAGCTATGATGTCTTTCATTACTAACAAGAAAAATCCGCCTCTTGGTGAAGTACTGGATTTCTTTTGGAGAAAACAATATCAAGCAAGAGGTGCTCCTCATATTCATATGCTGCTATGGATCAAGGATGCTCCTAAATTTGGAATAGACTCGGATGAGACTGTACTGTCTTTTATTGAACAGTATGCCACTTGTGACATACCTAATAGTACCACTGATAAGGACTTAAGAGGAAAAGTGTTACGTTTTCAAAGTCATCGCTGTGGAAAATATTGTCGGCGAAAATTCAAATCAAAGAGCAAATTTTACACCAAATGTCGCTTTGGATTTGCACGACCGGTACTTTCAAAAGGAAGAGTCAACAATTTGATGTCATGTTTGCGACATAATATCAGAAGGAGGTCACCTAAAAATACGTACAATTTAAGAAGAGGTGAAGAATCGAAATATATTAATGACTATAACCCAGTCATTTTGTCCATGTGGAATGTTAACATGGACATACAATATGTTGCAGACAACTCTATTGCTGTGGCTCGATATGTAACGTCTTACATCACGAAATCTGAAAAGACGGAACTGAAGGAGATGTGGGAAGACATTTCTCATGAAAAGAGCCTGAGCAAGAAATTATATACGTACAGTTTGAAGATGCTGTCTCATCGAGAAATTGGAGCATATGAATGTTGTGACAGATTATCATCAGCAAGTCTTTATGCGTATGAATGTTGTGACAGATTATCATCAGCAAGTCTTTATGCGAAATCAAGGACTATTCTCTGGGTGAGTTTGGGCCTAGCAGAAACACGAAACCGTGTTCTGAAACCTGTGCAAGAAATTGAGTACTTATCCCAGGAAGAACCAAACAGTACAGATATTTTGAAAACAAATATGTTGGATACATACTATCCAAATAGAAGTACTGTGCTTGAAAACATTTGTCTGTATGAAATACTTCAAAATTATACTTTTAAGAGAAATGTTACCGAGAATATTGATAAAGGTGTACATGCTGTAATTGGACATGAAGGATGTCTGGTAAAACAAAGAAAAGGACACTTGATAAATCATCGGAAACTGAGTTGCGAAACACCTGATAAAAGAGAATTTTACTATTTTGCTCTTTTGCAACTCTTTAAACCATGGCGTAGAGAAGAGGAACTACTTGGAGACTTTGATAGTTATGAAGATTCATTCAACGCATCTAAAAGTAGTATTGAATGTCCTGTTTTCAGCAATTATCTCCAAATGTTGAATGACGAAATAGAGCAAGAAGCGACAATTGCAGCAGAGATTGCTAGAGATAGTTCACAAGGTAGTCAAAGTTCGGCATCATTAAGTCAAGATCCACTGGGACAACCAATTATTCAAAATGAAGCAGCCACCGCCATGGATGAGGTGGAAAGCGCAATGCAGCAAGGTCAAGAGGAAGTAATCGACTTAGAAGAATTAAAGAAGCAGTTTAATGTTGAGCAAAGACAGATATATGATGAAGTGACAGAGCACATTGAGCATGGCTTTCGTCATGAGAGAAAAGATTGCTCATGTATGTCATTTGAGCCTATTCGATTATATGTAAGTGGAGAAGCTGGGACTGGTAAACGTTTCCTAATTAAAGGAATTACTACATATTTACAGCAAACAACTCAGTCAACACTGTCGTGTGTTGTTACTGCTCCAACTGGATTGGCAGCACATAATATAAAAGGTGTTACTTTACATCGTTTGCTGATGCTGCCAGTTGAACATGAAAATAAATTACAATATCAGAAACTATCTGGAGAAGCTTGTTTTGAAGTTTCTAGAGTCCTTAAAAAAATGAAACTTCTTATTATTGAGGAAGTAAGCATGGTCTCCAATTTAATGCTTGCTTTTGTGCATTTAAGAATGCAACAGACACTTAAGACAGAGTATGATGTGTTATTTGGAGTTAAACATGTCATAGTTTTTGGAGATCTACTGCAGCTGACTCCTGTGAAAGGACAACCTGTATTTGAAACTGTTACACATGAGGAGACCAGAAAGTGCCTGGGCAGTATTGGAAATGTAAATATATGGTCACATTTCAAATATACTGAACTGATTCAAAATATGCGACAGGCAAAGGATACTAAATATGGAAGTATTCTTCAAGATATTAGGATTGGAAAATTAACTGAAGATGCGAAACACACTCTACGAACTCGATTACTTTCCAAGCTGTTTCCTAATGAAGATAATGTTCCTGAGAGAATGTATAGTAAAGAGGTAGTAGATAAGTCAGTGATATGCTTGATGCCAACTCTGAAAGAATGATCAGTTTTTAATGAGAAAATGTTGAATTTAGAAAATCAAGAAATTAAGAAACTGGAAGCTAAAGATAGAATAGAGCATGAAGGTAGTACTATTGTTTTGTCTGAAAAGTTGAAATTAAAATTGGATTCTCTTCAAAAAACTATATCTAAAACTGCTGGTTTAGAGAAAAATCTGTATGTATGTTTAAATTGTCGGATAATTTTAAGAAGAAATTTACATGTAGAAAGAGGATTGGTAAATGGAGCAATGGGTAATGTTGTTGGTTTTGTCAATTATACCAATAGAGATGAGATTGAATTTTTGAGGATAAAATTTGATGGGATTGAGGAAGTTCAACAAATTAGTCGATGTTCAACTCGTTTTTTGCTTGTGAAAGACTTATATGTCCGTCGTAAGCAATTTCCAATTTGTTTGGCATATGCAGTGACTATACATAAATCTCAAGGTTTAAGTGTAGATTGTGCTTTGGTAAATATTGGAAGCACTGTATTCAAAGAGGGCATGGCGTATGTTGCTCTATCGCGTG
The DNA here is from genome assembly GCF_964263255.1 of Lissotriton vulgaris. Taxonomy (NCBI): domain Eukaryota; kingdom Metazoa; phylum Chordata; class Amphibia; order Caudata; family Salamandridae; genus Lissotriton; species Lissotriton vulgaris. The sequence continues at coordinate 736,836 of NW_028242331.1, forward strand.
TTAGAACTTTATGTGGACTTTATCTAATTGATTATGATGAGACAAAGATTAGTGCAGATTTAAATTGTGTGAAGGAGTATAATAGGTTAAGAAGAGAATATGCTCCAAGTTTACCTCAATATCCTTTAATTGAAAGGCGTATAGTTGGTCAGAAAAGGAAAAATGAGGACAAATGTGCTGAAGTAGTCCAGAAACGACGAAAAAAGATGTAGCTGTTGTTGGTAGCTCTAGCAAAACTGTTAGTATTGAAGAGATTGTTGGATTTAAGTTGGAAAATAGGTCTGGTGTCAACTGCTATGCAAATGTAGTAGTTAATGTTGTTTTCTTTCTGAAAAATGTTAAGGAACAGATTATAGAAAATCAGGAGCATACCTTTTGTCATTCTTTAAATTCTATATTTGAAACGTGTAGTAGTGGTGATAGTGAAGTAGCAAGTGTTTCGGAATTAAGGAATGTTTTAAACATATGTGCAGGAGTAAATCAGTTTTCTCAGAATATTCAGCAAGATTGTCAGGAATTTATTATGTATATGTTTACAGCTTTGGAAGATGAAGGTGTAGATATTGATAGTCTTTTTGGGCTTTCTTATAAATGGGAACATAAGTGTGATAATTGCTCATTTTTAAGTAGTACTGAGATACCCAGTGAAAGATTTTTATATTTGACATTACCAGACTGCAAAGAAGTGCCTTTTCATAAACTAGTTAAAGATGCGCATCAAAACATGGTCTGTTCTCAATGCAAGTCTGAAATGTTATCAACTTTATTTATCCATAGATACGGACAATATGTAATTTTAATGTTTCAACGATGCAGAGCTGATGGGAGTAAATTATCCACTTTAATTAAAAATTTTGTGGCTTCTCAAGTTTCTATTTCTAGAAGAACATTTGTAACTGTAGCCATTATTTATCATGAAGGGCATTCTACATCATCAGGACATTATACAGCTTATTTGAAGTGTGCTAGTGGCTGGACACTTTGCAATGATAGCCAATTGACTTTTAAAAAACGTTTGCCTTTTGCCTTAAGTAACTCTTATTTGTTATTTTTGGAACTCAAATTTCAGTAGAATGATTTGCTGTAGGAATATGTATACTATAAAGATCTGAAACTTACTAGTTTATAAATATTATGTAAATGAGGGTGTACAAATCTATAAATGAAATTTGTGTTTTGCATAGTGATAACATCAGGTACAAATTTACTTAATGTTTGATGGTATAAAATATGGTACAAATTTTGATTGTGAATGTACAGAAAACAATAGATAAGACTAAGATTAAATAATTTCAGAAAAAAACTACTTAACTCATAGTATTTGGCCACGTGGTATTTAAAAGATAATGAGTTACCTTATACAATTTGGCCACGCGGAAAGGTATGAGAGATGAAACTGTGTCTTTCAAATACATATTTTTAAAGGAGATTGCTGCACGGGGCTTTGTTGAGATATCTTGAAAAATAAGTGGTATACTGTAATTAGGTTGTAACTGAGGAAGATGTAGTGTGCTTACTCAAGAAATTGCGAATTTGAGGAAAACATTTAAGACATGTTTTTTTCAAGTATTTATAATATGTATGCAGATTTTGTATGGGTTTTTTAAACACAATCATTTTGATTGTGTTTTTTTTCCCAGCTGTTATATGATGATTAATATTGAAATCACTCTTGATAGTGAAAATCAATGTATTCTGAGAACAGCAAAAATAAATCATTTAATATGTTGTTTACTTATTTTGTTACATTGCATTTAGAAATATGTATTATAACAGATTTTTTTTTTACTCTCCTCCACAGATATTATATTTATAAGGTAAGTTTAATTAATAATATCTGACAGTTTTCTTTGCATCTCTCTTATTGTTTCCTATTGTTTTTTCTTTAAATAATATACTTTATAATCTTATTTGTAATTTTTTTCCACAGGTGCTACGTTTTAATAAGAAATTTACTTTTTTTTTTCTTTTTATTAGGTAAGTATATATAATAAAGAAATTTTTACAACCTTGTGTTATTTATTTCTCTATCCTTCTTAAAGCAATGTCATCTTTTATATTGAACACTTCCACATAGGATTGGGTGCATTGTTAGAAGGTATGCTTTAAAAGTGATTTAATAAAATGAGCGACATTTCACTGAGTGAGTTTAGCAAAAGTGATATATGAAAACAATGGTGCATATGATATTAAATGTTACATGGTGTTCTTTGCAGGACTTTAAATCCTGTGTTGCAGTTCCAATTCTGCCTCAAGATTAGGGGGCTGGGGGGCTTAGTGGTACTTGTATGGTCATGATTGAGCTACTCCTTTTATGAGCCATGGTTCAGGTGTGTTTATGATAGAGTGGTTCCGTCATGGTTCTGCTTAGTGAATAGAACGTGTTAAGGAAGCACAATATTAGTGTTGTGCATGCACAGCGGCAAGTTCATCACAAATGTTGTCCGTCCTGAGGACAGATGAGGCAATGCTCATGATGGAGCAGCTTTGTGATGAGTATGGAAGCATTTAACAGCTGTTAAAAAAACCTGAAGGGTTTCTATAAAGACGAGATATGTGTGTCATTCTAGAGCCCTGTATCATAAAGAAGTGTTCTTCTGAAGTAATACGTATTGAAAGTGGCTGACTGTAATTTATGAGATTTTACTTAGTGACTTTCTGGGCCATGTTGTTTCAAAACTGTGCATGTGATTGCTGCGTCAAGACCTACGCCTACTTCAATTTGAATATAGAAGTATATTATGAAGTGTGTTTATCTGTGTTTTTTTTGCTTTAAACGTCAAGAAAGCAGAGATAAAATTATCTCTCTATTTCCTAGCTGCTGCTAACACCAGTTAGTAACACTTAGTAGAAGATAGTGAACATTTTGGGCCGCACTTTGCATGTCAGTTGCATTTATATCTAATGAGATGCAAAGTGGGCGTGCAAAGATGTTAGCGACTGAAAATAGTCTTTAACATCGCTATCTCTTATTACTAGCTTTTGGAGATATTTGCGCTAAGCGGGAATATTTCTAAAAGCTAACACCTGCCCTGAGCAGTTCTTAGCCATGTTATCCAATGGGAGGTGGATAACATGGCTTATAGCATTAGGTCGCTATGCATGAATAATGCTGACTTTTCTGTGATACTTATGCTTTGCAACGTTTTTTACCGCATTTGCGTTAAACCTCATTAATACCAAGGTTTATTTGCGGTAGAAATCGCTGCAGCGTTGCGGTAAATTTTTAGTCTCTAACCAAGTAGAAGGACTGCTACATACTTGAATATTGTTTAGTGCTTATTTTCATTGAGACCGTCACAGAAGTTCAATGGATCCGAGACGCTGTTCTTGTGCATCTTGGCGACTGCCAAGCCTTTGTAGCAGTGGGAGTGAGGCCTCTCCAAGGGGCGCAGCGTAGCTCCTTTTGATGTTTATAATTGCAGATAGCAGGGTAGAGATGTCCGCGGAATTTATGGATGCTTAGTCACAGTAGAGTGTACGTGGTGCTCTTAGCACCTCATTACGACACACAAGAGAGCCACGTTGCACAGTTGGAGATCAGAGACTTAGGAAATAAAACTTTATAATAGCAAGGGCTCTAAGCGATACAAATCGCCCGTTCTCGGTGTAAAAAATATCACCGCTATTGGTGGTATTTTCTACGGTGTTAGTGGTCGAAGGAGAATAGTAACATAAATGTGAAAGAAAATTCTGTAACAGGTTCAGCATTTCACATTATCGCGTGAAAACAAAAGTTTTTCTCACATAGCAATAAGTCTCTTATAATTAAGGGATGGAGTGTATCCAGTGCTATTTACTACACTGCTATGTGAACGATGTTGAATGTTTCATAAGGGGAGGCTTTAAAAGTTTTTCGATAAACTGGTTTTCCAGGGAAGTGGGTGGAGTGTTCCGTGTAAATTGCAGAATAGAAACTAGTAAGAACCAATTGGAAGTGTTGTTTTAAAGTCACATGACTGCACATGCGTGTCTCGCTGCTTCTACGCGATAGGTGGGTGCGCGCACCCGGTCGCGCACTAAAAGAAAGCGGCGAGAAAATATCAGCTAATATGCTCTTGGAGCTCGTTTTGGTACAAAGAGTTAGTTCTGAAAAGAACTTTTTTTTTTTTTTTGGAAACAAGTGTTATGATGCTTTTGATTTCTTGAGGTTGCTACGACATTTTTCAGTATGTCATACTATCCAAATAAAGTGAAGAAATTTAACTTTTCTTGGAGCATTTATGACTCTCAATTTTGTGTTTAATTAGAATAAAGCTTTGCTCTCCGTATACAAGAAGTTTTCCACAGTTCTTGCATTTCATGTGCACGTTCGCCAGATATGGTTTCAAGTCCATTTCAGCACTCGATGGAGATACAGGTCGTCCACCGGAAGATGTGCTGGTTACTTCTGATGGTAATAGCGTGGCCTCTGTTTTTCTTGTCAAAGGTGGTCGCTCATTTCCTTCAGATTCGGAAGATGAATGCGGAACGGTAGCCATTGCAGCGAAGTCTTCGGGAAGATGTTCGACGTTGTTCTCTCTTGAGAGTAGAAAAGAAAGTGATGGAAGTGGGTGGAGTGCTGCGTGTAAATTCCAGAATAGAAACTACCAAGAACCAATTAGAAGTGTTGTTTTGAAGTCACATGACTTCACATGCAAGTGTCAGGTCCTGTACGCGATAGGAGGGTGCGCGCACCCGGTCGCGCACTAAAATAAAGCGGCGAAAAAACATCTCATAATATGCTCTTGGAGCACGTTTTGGTAGAAAGAGTTAGTTCTGAAAATAACTTTTTTTTTTTTTTTTGGAAACAAGTGTTATGATGCTTTCGATTTCTTAAAGTTGCTACTACATTTTTCAGTATGTAATACTATGAAAATGAAGTGAAGAAATTTATCTTTTCTTGGGGCATTTATGACTTTCAATTTTGAGTTTAATAAGAACGAGGCTCTGCTCTCCATACAAAAGAATTTCTCCACACTCGTTGCATTTCATGTGCACCTTCGCAAGATATGGTCTCAAGTCCATCTCAGCACTCGATGGAGATACAGGTCGTCCACCAGAAGATGTGCTGGCCACCTCTGATGGTAATAGCGTGGCCAGGGCTCTTGTCGATGCTTTTGCATAATGCTCAGGGTGCCTTTGTTTAACATGCCGCTGCATGGTGTGTATAGAAAAGGAATATTTTCTATGCGGATTTCCCCTTGAGAGCTCCGAATTGCATATCGTGCAGGTTACTTTTGGCGCATTCACTTTCTTTTGATCTTCAGGATAAGTAAAAAATTGCCAAATGAAAGATTCCTTTTTTCTTCTTAACGGTGGTCGCTCATTTCCTTCAGATTCGGAAGATGAATGCGGAAGGGCAGCCATTTCAGCAAAGTTTTCCGGAAGATGCTCGACGTTGTTGTCTCTTGAGAGTAGAAAAGATTGTGAGGAAAGTGGGTGGAGTGCTTCGTGTAAATTCCAGAACAGAAACTACTAAGAACCAATTGCAAGTGTTGTTTTCAAGTCACATGACTTTACATGCGCTTCTTAGGACGTGTAGGCGGTGACAGTATCTAGTTACGAACGTGATTTGGAAGTAGAGGTGTTCTTTACTGAAGTTTAAAAACGTGAAAAGAAGTGAATTCAAACACATACGGATTTCACATATTTTTAGAGCTCGATTTAAGTATACAATAAATAAATTATAAAACCTTTTATATATTTTTTTAAAAATATTAAGGTGTGTACAACCAGTCACGCCCGAACGATTAAAAAAAATTCGGCTCCATTTAATTAAAAGGTTTATATGACAAAAAAAAAGCCTAGGTTCAGTGTCTTAACGTACTATAAGTTCTTTCATTGGTCTATGAAGAAATTCATTAGGTTTAAATTGGAAAGCTTTCATGAAATAAATAGGTGGGTGGGTGCACTCGGTTGTGCACGTAAGATTGGTATGTCGATATTTATTTCAGGTATATCTTTCATACTTAGGAACTAGCATTCAAAAAACCTATGAAATTCACTGAAAAAACCATAGGTTTTACACACGTTATAGTTAGGAAATAGCATTTGAAAAACCTATGAAATTCACTGAAAAAACCCTAGGTTTTACACACGTTATAGTTAGGAAGTAGCATTTAAAAAACCTATGAAATTCACTGAAAAAACCATAGGTTTGACACCAGTTATAGTTAGCTGGAAATTTTACTGACATAAAACCAATGAAATTCCACGTTATAGTTAATTGGACTCACTATAACTTGCGCGTGTAATGCACTGCTGATGACATTACATATTACATCACTCATGACATGGTCAGTGACATCACTCATGACATCACTGATGACAGACCTCCTTTAAGTGTAATGTAACCCTTAAAACACATATTGGAAAATAGAAATTAACATTTTCAAAAAAATGGAGATACCCATACCAGTTACAACAACCAATTCAGTAATTCCACCATCTATATACACATTCTCTCATTCACCAACAGTTCTATATAGTCACTCATACATATACTCACTCATCATATGTAGTGATACACCTATACATCCTGTTACACACCGACAGTCATCCAAAAGTTTCTCACACACATACTCACACATGCAAATAAACTATTGAACATCCATTTATTTGCATATACAACTATACACACACTACCACGTTACTTCTAAGGAAACTTATACATACTTACTCTCTTAAACAATCACTTATAGAAACACATATTTATTTAAACAGGAACTCTTTCAATCTCTCAGTCTCACATATACTGACTTATATATATCAATACTCACATATACTAAATTAAAACATATGTCGTTACTGATAAAGACACTAGTGAGGCAGGCATTCACTCACTAACACACACATATACACACTCATCCACCCATACAGTCCTGCACATATGCTGTCTTCAAAAAACATACAAACAGTGAGTCAGTCATTGATGGATCTATATGATAAGTAACACCCCCACCAAACCATAGAGACACTCATACTGATACTAAAAAAAATCTAATAACCCATATACACACACATGTAGCTACTCATCAACCCATGCAGCCACTTATACACAAAGTGAAACACTGAGACATATATTTAAATATTTAAACATTACTCGCTAATATATGTATTCACTAAGATACACTTAATAAGCCAGTTATCCAATCATTTCTTTTTAAAAAAAACATTCATTAAGACAATAATTTAAACATTTATTCTTCCTTCGACCTTTACATATACATATATAAACCATATTTATTTTTTAGAAAGACACACATTCACTGGATGGTGTCATCAGTGATGTCACTGACCATGTCATGAGTGATGTAATATGTAATGTCATCAGCAGTGCATTACACGCGTAAGTTATAGTGAGTCCAACTAACTATAACGTGGAATTTCATTGGTTTTATGTCAGTAAAATTTCCAGCTAACTATAACTGGTGTCAAACCTATGTTTTTTTCAGTGAATTTCATAGGTTTTTTAAATGCTACTTCCTAACTATAACGTGTGTAAAACCTAGGGTTTTTTCAGTGAATTTCATAGGTTTTTCAAATGCTATTTCCTAACTATAACGTGTGTAAAACCTATGGTTTTTTCAGTGAATATATATATATATTATGCACTTAACTGGTCCGTGTTCGAGGTTTTCTGTGCAGCGCTGCGCTGCGAGCAGGCGAGAGGCTGCCAGTGAAACGCGGCAAACAGTAATATATATATATATGTATGAACAATAAACTAATAAACACAATTTAACAAAAATATTACAAAACAACAAGGCGGAACACTCCTGTGGGGACCATTGATGTCGATGACAGAGCCTGGAAAATAAAGCACGAAATATGCATGTGTGTAATGTGCATATCAAAGGTGTGAGACACAGAGAAACAGAGAAGGAAAAAAATCCAGAGAGGGAATGGGAAGAAAGGGAGTAAGAAAGGGAGAAGGAAGAGAGATATAGAAGGAAAGGAATGAAAAGAGGGGGAGTGAGTGAGAGAGAGAGAGAGAGAAGAGGGGGAAGAGAGAGAGAGAGGGAGAGAAAGAGAGAGAGAGAGACAGAGAGAGAGAAAGAGAGCGAGAGAGAGAGAGACACTGCCACCCTGCGCATCGATGACCAAATAATTACCTGGTGCCACCGGAGTGTGCAGCAGTGGGCACTCCACGTGCCCATCTAAACTCTGCGGATCTCAGAGATGTCATTGAGTCCTGAGTCATGAATGGAGGAGACCACATCAGCTTCTCAGCAGATCTCACAGATGTTGCTGCGCCCTGAGTCATGAATGGCAGAGACCACATCAGCTTCTCCGCGACCCGGCAGATCTCACATATGTCGCTGAGTCCTGAGTCAACAATGGCGGAGACCACATCAGCTTTTGGTGCAGATAAACCTGTGGAACTCAAGTTCGTGCCACCTGTTGGTAGGCCCCTGATGGCCACATGAGCTTCGGGTGGCACTAACCCTGTGCATCAGAAGTCTGTTCCAAGCCGATGGTAGACCCCTGACGGCCACAGAGATCAGGGTGAGATTAACCTTCTGCTCAACTTTTCATGGCCTCTTTATGATTGAGACTCGTGGAACGTCCGCCATCCAGTCAGCACCGGCAATAAAGGATGTGACATTGTTGATCTATTATATTTGGGTGGTCACATGGCCTGTGAGGCATGTGGCGGATGGGTGAGGGGTGTGTGCTAAGCATGGGCATTCGCGAATTTACCGAAAATCCGCGAGCGGAATGGATTTTCCGCCCATGCTTAGTGTGTGCAAACCCGCCCTCAGGAAGTGGCTGTGAGATGTTGAGAATTAGACCACTGACCTGCACAGCAACTGTGAGTACTCCTGCGACAGGTAGCTCTGTGGGGCTAACGTCGGAACCTAATCAAAGTGGCGTGGCGTAGCGTATGATGGAACAGGGCATGGATAGCTACAATGACGCCGACGACTCATAGAACTGCGTCTGTGAGTTGAGTGGACGGGCCGCAGCTGTCCCTCTGTGAGCCTGGGTGCGAACTGTTCATAACTCACACTACATAAGTATTGAAGAATCCTATTATGATTCAGTCCGTTAGCTGGCATCTGTCCGAGGCATTTGTGAAAACATATTGGAGTTCTTTCTGTGATAGATACCCCATTGACGCTGCCTCTCACCACATCAGAAGGTAACGCACCCTCTTCCCTTATTACCAACATACCCCCAACAACCTTCTTGGGCCCAGAAGTGTCCCTGTGCGGTTGGACAAAGAAGAATCTTAGTCATGTATATGCTTACATATAAAAAAAATATTTAAAGAGAAGAACAACAAATAAGACTGAAGGGAGTCTGGTGCTGTGGTCCCTGCTACAAAGTTGAGGTCAATGCTATTCAGGAAACAGGACATAGTTACACATGTGTGTTCGGCTTGTGTTAAATAGGGTTTGTGGCACCAGAAGCATTGAGACTGTATGAGGCGGTGATGGTGCTTAGTGTGGACGGCCTCACTGGGAGGCATTTGTGTTCCGCTGCCTACTGGACTGCCTCATGTGGAATCATGACTCTATCTGAATTGCGAGGCCTGCTGACCGTTGTATAGACCAGAAGTAGCGGTGAGGAAGGGCCTAGCCACATGCATATGTTGGTTGCTCCACAGGCCTGCGTAGTGCAGGTACAGTGGCACCACGTGTCCCTGGCCTTCCATATGCAAATACCCCTCAATGATCGAAGGGTGTGTGGTACTGTGGTCTCTGCCACGGACTTGGGGTCACTGCCATTCAGTACTCAGGACAGAATTACAGATATGGGATTGGCTTGTATTATAGAGGGTAAGTGGGACTATGTGTCGCCGGCACAGCATATCGAAGTATGCCTTACTGATCGAAGGGAGTGTGGTGATGTGGTCGGTGCCACAGACTTGGGGTCACTGCCATTTAGGCCTCAGGACACAGTAACACTTGTGGGGTGGGCTTGGGTTGAATAGGGTTAGTGGGAGTATGTGTCACCAGCCTTGCATATGGAAATATGTCTCACAAATCGAAGGGAGTATGATATAAAAAAAGTTCTTGAAGCAAGGATAGTAAAAGGATAATATGTAGGGTGTAGGACTGTGATAGTTACTTGCCTATTAGAGTCTGTAGTTGCATATGGAAATACCCCTCACTGATCGAAAGGAGGGTGCTGCGGTCGGTGCCACGGACTTGGGGTCACTGCCATTCAGGACTCAGGACATGGTCACACATGTGGGATCGGCTTGTGTTAGAGAGGGTTAGTGGGACTACGAGTCGCCGGTCTTGCATATCAAAATACGCCTTACTGATCGAAGTGAGTGTGGTGCTGTGTCATTTTTCAAATGAATTTTAAACATGTTTGCCTGATTTGAGGTATCGCCTTAAAATACTGTTTTCCAATAATTATTTCATAGTCCGGTACAACCATTGGAGTAGATATCCAGAACCTGGAAAGTATAGAATACATATGTAATATTATTAACACACATAAGGTATATGATATTAATTGTATGTATTTATTTTTAGATTGATTATATGAAGATTCAATGTTTTTATATGTTCCGTTACTGAGGAAGGTGTTTGTACATAAGGAAAAGACACCAAAATGCGTCGACATAAGGACCAAGTTTTTATATTATTGTGCTTGTATTTGATAATTATGTTTTGTAATAGTTTTTGTAGTGAACATTATTTGATGGATTGTAGAAAAGAAGATACTAGTTGTGTTTCACTTAAATGAAATAATGTCATGAAAAACCCTTACTTTTGGAATGATATGTACATGTTGATGTTTTTAACTGCACCAAGTAAAATGTTTTGGATTATATCAAAATCTAATCATGTTTTTAAATAAAAATAATAGAAGGATATGATCCTACGTGTTGAGACATATGTATTTTTATAACTTGGATTCCTATGGTTTATTGTATATTGCTGTGATCAATCACACTATAATTGAACAACACAGAAAGGAAACATTTTGTTTAAAACAGTGCTGTGGTTGGTGCCACAGACTTGGGGGCAGTGCCATTCAGGACTAAGGACACAGTTACAGATGTGGGATTGGCTTCTGTTAAAGAGGGTTAGTGGCACCATGTGTCCCCGCCGTTGCATATATAAGTATGCCTAACTGGTCAGAGGGAGTCTGGTGCTGTGGTCGCTGCCATGGACTTGGGGTCACTGCCATTAAGGACACAGTTACATATGTGGGATTGGCTTGTGTTGAACAGAGTTAGTGGCAGCACGTGTCACCGGCCTTCCATATGGAAACGTGCCTCACTGATCGAAGGGAGTCTGCTGCTGTGGTTGTCTCATGGAGTTGGGGTCACTGCCATTCAGGACTCGGGACAGAGTTCACATGTGGGATCAGCTTGTGTTGAAGACAGTTAGTGGCACCTATTGTCACCGGTCTTCCACAGTGTAGGCCGGAGGAAACGGTGAGCTGGGGCCCACATGCACATGACATTGACTTGAGCTGCACAGATTGGGAGCATTTGATCTTGTTAACCCATTATAGTCTCTTACACAATTTGCATTTCTACTAATCTTGAATTGTGAACCGTGTGACCCCAGTGTAGGGCGGAGGCAGTGGTCAGGATGGGCGCACAGCTATGTGGCGTTGAGTTGAGCTGCACAGGTAGTGGCACCAGAAGCATTCAGCGTGTGTGCACCCTGCGATGATACATGGTCCCGGTGGGCCGCACTGGGAGCAATGTCTTTTGTCTAATACATTCTGCCTTAATAAGGGTATGTGGCAATGACTTATGGTGCAGTGAGTTAGTAGCACCTGAAGCACCCAGCGTGTGTACAGCCTGCAATGATGTGTGGTCCAGACGGGTCGCACTGGGAGCAATGTCTTTTGTCTAATGAATTCTGCCTTGATAGTGCCACGTGGCGATGACTTATGGTGCAGTGAGTTAGTAGCACCTGTAGCACACAGCGTGTGCATACCCTGCGATAATGCGTGGTCTGGGCGGGCCGCACTGGGAGAAATGTGTCTTGCGTACTGGACTGCGTCATCTGCAATCGCCCCTGCATCTGAATTGTGAGCCCTGCTGTCCGCAGTGTATATCTAAGGCAGTAGTCGGTAAAGACATAAGTCTGTACCGACTGGGTTTGCAGGGGGCATGTGTCGAGTAGGCCCATTGTCATGGGGCAGCCACGTGGCACGTGTGGGCCGCAGCTCTGGCAGAGTCGTTAGTCTTCCCACAAGCAAACCAAGCCCAGGGCCTGGCCTATTTATTCATACTCCTACGCCGGAGTGGCGTACGTTGGACCAGCCCACTCTGCTTCCACTTCCAGGGGGACAACACAGCTACATGGCCGAGATCTTCCCCACTGCCTGAGGTAACATGGTTGCGTCCACTGTGCACTACACTACAAGTATCAATAGTATATCTCCACATGGAGAGGTTTGTGCTTTGCATAGTGAGGTCTGTGCAGCACTTCAGTATTACACCTGGCATTGTGTGTATTATTATTGATGGGTGACTTGCCTCCTTTAGACATAGTTGGTTGCAACTTCTCCTAACATTCAGCTATTTTGCGGCTGAGGGGCCATGGTCTTTTGGGAAGGTCCGTTGTCATGTTTTGTGCTGCCTCAGTGGTAGTAAGGGGAGTGGTCCGGGGGGGGAGGTTCTGGTGGTGGTGCCGCTTGGGGTTGTGGCCTTTGTTGGGTGTTGGAGCTGTATGATCATTAGCTCTATCACGTGTTTGACTTTAGATGTGGCTGTGAGTTGGGTGCAATTCACGCAGTAGATAGTCAACCTCCTTACAACAGTTAAAGGTTGATGTTAATTTGTTACTGGTAACTCGGCTTATTGTCTGCTTTTTGATCACATTGCAGATTTGGCTAGCCGTTGAAAATATGGGGAAGTGGTGTTTACGTGTTTTTTTTGCACAGGAACACCTACTTTGCATATCATTAGCATTAGATGTGGCTCTCGTTTGTGGCGATTTTTATTTAGTGGAAGGTATAGATAGAAGAGTGGTGATATTTGCAGTTTTCACCAGGTTGAGAATGGGATGATAATTAAAAAACACAGAAAAAAAGAAAGGTTTAATGAACATTATAATTAGAAATTTGCATTTAAAAAACCTTTGAATTTAACTGAAAAAAACCATAGGTTTCAGGCACGTTATAGTTAGCAATTAGCATTTAAAAAACCTTAGAAATTCACTGAAAAAACCATAGGTTTCAGGCACGCTATTGTTAGAAATTAGCATTAAAAAAAACGTAGAAATTCACTGAAAGAAATATAGGTTTCAGGGTTATTATAGTTAGTTAGACATTTCACTCATGCAAAACGATAGAAATTCCCCTGTTATAGTTAGTTGAGCTAACTATAACTCACGCCCCCGCAATGCATCACTGATGACATCACTGATGACATCTCAAATGACATCACTGTTGACATCACTGATGACATCATCCACATGGAAAAATGATGCACCTCATCGGACCCTAATATAACACTTGATACACCCACTCTAAAATACAGACTATAATTTTCGAAACCATGAACACACCAATACCAGTTATTACATATCCACTTACTGATTCCTAGGTCTACACAGACATCCATTCATTCACCCATACAGTCACTCATACATATAGTCAGCCATCAATACAGCATTATCATATCCAGTCACATATATATACAGACACTCACACACCACCTCTCATTCATAGAGTTATTCACACACCTAGTCAGTAATGGAACTAATCGAGCACCCTGTCATTTTCTCCCCTGTACAGTTATACACATACCACCTCACTTATTTAAACATATACTAACACATACTTACACTCTAACACAATAACTAATACAAGCACACCCTGATCCAGACAGGCACTCTCACAATCACTCACTCTCACGTATAGTCATTTATACAGTCCAACACTCACATATACTGCCTTTCACATATGTAGTTACTCACACATGTGCCACTGAGGCATCCAATCACTCACCAAAACACCCATGCAGACACTCACCCAGCCATACGGCCCTTCACAGATACAGACATGAACACATATACCCAGAGAATTATCCACTCACACATGAGTCACAACCCCTACCCACCCACAAAGACACTCAGGCACCCATAAAGATACTCGGACAACCAATCAATAGCCCATATAGATCATCATTTAGCTGCTAACCAACCCATGCAACCGCTTACACACCAACTGACAACCTAAACTGTGTGAATGTCTGTATCAGTCACTAACACATGAATTAAGTAAGAGACAATGAACCACTCACTTATATAGTCAGTCACACACATACTTAATTATCCATCCTGACTCTTATACACCCATTCATTTTTCAATGTACCTTGGCATATATATATAAAACATATTTACATTTCCTGGAAACACATATCACTGGATGATGTCATCAATGATGTTATCAGTGATGTCATTTGAGATGTCATCAGTGATGTCACTGACCATGTCATGAATGATGTAATATGTGACTTCATCAACAGTGCATTGCGGGGGCGCGAGTTATAGTTAGCTCAACTATATATATATATATATATATATGAGAGTTAATGTTTACAATTAAGTAAATGCAGGTGCAAGCAAACATTAGATTGAGTAAATACTAAAATAATATTGAAAATTGTATTTATTTGTAAAGTTTCAACAATACGACGTAAGAAATGAGTATGTCATCTATCTCCATGCTAGAGTACATCATGTGATTATGTGCACGAGGGGCTGGCAGTTGAAAGGAAAGAAAACATTTATAAGGTATACAATGCTGCCTAAAGTTTGTGTGAGTAAGAGCACGGAGGTGCTCAAAACGCGTCGCAGCAGAGCGGTTAAAAAATAAATATACCTGTGTCTCGTACATTGTGGTCGGCCTTCTTCATTTTCCCAGGAGTGGATGTGTGGAGAAAATTACTGTTTGGAACTGATTTACGGAAGCAGGTTGTCTACATGGTGGTATCCCCTTCCCAGAAAGTAGCTCCATTTTACAGCCGGAAAGGAAGTGTTGTTCCGAGGAGGAGCTTAACCAAACGGAAGCCCCCTACTGCAGCAGAAATATCGAAAGTCACGGTAACCGGGAGGTACGCGGCTTCGGAGGACGCGTTGTTGCTGCTATGCCAAACGGTGAGTGATTGTGAGAGATTGGCTGCGAGTAGGTTGGGGAGGTTGGTTCGTGATGCGGAAGGACGACGGGATATACAGCGGACGCCGTCCCGAAGATTGCAAAATAATGACCCGTGCTGTGCAAAACAATGGCGGCAAGCTTGGAGAGAGAGCGGGAGGAGGCGGCCGAGGAGTTGTTCGGCAATCTGCCATGAAGCATTGATAAGGAACCAGCAGTTTTACAGAAAAAAAATCAAGATATCAGACAACTATTAAAAACACTGGAGAAAAAAAACAAAAGCGAAATAACGAAGTGGTTGGAGCACAAATCCCTCACTAAATATGTGGAGGCAGGACGGGTACCTCGAGGACTCCATGTTTTATTAGCGCCGAGTTTTGAAGCACCGAACCCGGCCATGCTCCGTAAGTGGGGCGAGAGTAATTTAGATGCCTCGATGAATCTGGTAAAAATCTTAATTAAATATGCTGCAATTGACATACAGAAGCTGCTTGAAGAGATACAGGAATTAAATGATGAATTGGAAGTGGAAAGTCTGAATACTCAATGCAAGGATTTAATAGAGAAAACCAGAAAGGAGATCAGTGAGCGCCTAAAAAAGCATGAGGACAGAATCAAAATACGTAAAGTTCATACATTTGCTAGAGATGTAAAGGACTACGAATTGGGACAAATTTACACGTTTTCAGAAAAAATTTGACCATGCAAAGAAATTAAAAATCTGTGACAAAATAGCAATTTCAAGAGCACCACAAAATAGTGCATTAACAGAGCAAACAAATGATACGGAGGGGGACACCATATCTGTAACTAGTGCCTCTGGTTCTGAAACTAACAGCGATGTTAACTCTGAAAATAATGTGGTCCTCAATCTCAGTGACGAGATTGATTTTTTTAGTGGAGGACAGGTTAAAAACCCTGCGCCCAAGAGCAAAGAATGGTCAAGAAAAAGGAAAAACGCAAAACGTAGAGCAAGGAGAAAGAGACAAAACACTGCAATCAAAGAAAAAGCTGTGGTTCAAAAAGAAAAAGATTTAACAATCATAAATCTATCATCAACTACTTTATCAACTGCGGAAGAGCAGCTCCTTGCACTTGGTTTGAATCACTGAAAATCGAAATAGCAATGAACAAATTAGTGTACCTTTGCCCCAGCAAGTAAAAGCATCTGATATAAGCACTTTCCTAACTATGCACGATTTAGCAAGATCAGGATCAGAACAAGATAATACATCTGATGAAGAAATGAATAACACTCAGGAGCGTCTAAGAGAAGTAACACAAAAGGGGGCAGGGGAAAGTCCATTTAAACCGAGGAGTGTTTTCACCCCCAATATGCCCAAAGACGCGATTGACATATTCCACAAATGTGTGGTGGAAGATCTTAAAAAACTAAATTGTGCAACACAAAAGCAACGTCTGAGAAAAAAGAAAAATCACAATCTCAAACAGAACACCAAATTGATGAAAAACCTTTCAGCAGATCAAGAAATAATTATACCTAAATCTGATAATGGAGGCAATATTGTCTTGTGGCTAAGGACAGAGTATATACAAGGAGCCACTAGACAATTAAGTGATACACAATGCTATGTAAAATCAAGTGGAATGGATTACAAAAAGGCAAAAGACTCTCTAAAAAAATTATTAAATGAGTTTAAAAGAAAAGGCCTAATGTCACTGGCAGAGTTTAAGTTTTTGCATATTGAACATCCAGTAATCCCCATTTTATACTTAATACCGAAGGTGCAATAAAAGGTGGTGCCTATACCAGGTAGACCAATAATATCCGCAATTAACAGCATGGTGGAACATATGTCTCAATATATAGATTTTTTCATCCAGGAACATGTGAAGAGTCTTCCAAGTTATGTGAGAGATACTGGGGACTTTCTTAGTAAAATTGGTAGTACAAAATGGGACAAGGGCTGGTGTTTAATTACATTAGACATTGAGTCGTTGTATACGAGTATTGCACATAAGGTGGGCCTGCGTGTGGTTAAATATTTTTTAGATACAAAATCGTGTGAATTTCACAGTCACAACAAAATGATATGTGATTTAACCGCATGGTGTCCGAATAATAATAATTTTTTTCTCTTCAATAAAGAACATTGGAAACAGGAGAGTGGTGTAGCAATGGGATACTGTTTCTCCCCCAGCTACGCATGTTTACATGTAGGGTGGTGGGAGAAGCAGGTCCTAGAGAACACCTACAACAGACACAAGGTAAAATATTGGCTCCGTTTTATAGATGCTATTTCTGCAATCTGGGACGGAGATGTGGAATGTGCAAAAGAATTTGTTAATTAGTTAAATGACAATACATGCAATTTGCATTTTACATCCAATATTAGTGAAACAACAGTGGAAGTCTTGGATGTATGTGTTACAGTTTGTGACAATTCACTAGTTACTATCCTGTTCAGAAAGGAAACTGCTGGAAATAGTATATTGCATGGCAGCAGTAACTATCACCGGCATTTAATTGAAAGCATTCCTCTGGGTGAACTGTTAAGATTGAAACAAATTTGTAGTTCCCCGGAAGACTATGATAGCTGTGCAAAAGAAATGATGGCCAGACTAAAAAATAGAGGGTATTCTAATAATACTCTTTCTAGACCCATGATAAGGGCTAGGGAGCGATCACGTGACTCATTGTTAAGTCCAAAAGTCGTAGAGGTTACGAATAGAGAAGAAAGTCCCCACTTGATAACTACGTTTAGCAGGCAAGAAAGGAAAATCAAAGCTATCATACGAGAAAATTGGTCCATAGTACTCACGGATGGGGTACTATCAAGGAGACTAGAAGAGTCACCTACTATCACCTTTAGGGGCATAATAAATGCGGGATAGTCTAGTCAGAACAAGCCCAGAAACCAAAATTGCCAGTACTTGGCTTACACAAAGAATAGGTTTTTTCAAATGTTCATCATGCAGGGCTTGCAGATTTGGTGTAAATACAACCCATTATACACCCCCCTTCTCTGATACATGTATTGCTGTTAAAGGGAGTTATGGTTGGCGCACTGAGTTTGCTGTGTATGTTCTGGCGTGTACCTGTGGGCAGCGCTATGTTGGTAGTACCAAGCTGCAGGTGCACGCCAGAATACTGCAGCATCTCAGGGCCATTGTCAACAGTGATGCAGCATATCCCGTAGCAAGACATTTTAAGGTAGTTCATAACAACAACTTGAACTGCCTCACCTATTTTGTAATTAATGCAGTATCACCGCTACGAAGAGGAGGAGATAGGGAGAAAATGAGAAGATGAGAGACTTGAACTATACTTGAGGTAGACAGCAAAAGCCCTAATGGATTAAACAACACCGAAGATCTGCATTATCTTTTATAGCCCTGTGAATTTGAGCCAGAAATGTAAAAGAGGTGATCAGGAAACTGTATACAGTATGAAGCTGCATATTCCCAGAAGTTTTTTGATTGTTGGTCTGATGTAATGAGTTAAGAAAAATGAATTAAATAGACCTCCAGAAGCGATGAGAATGATTTTAAATTAATGTATTGCATTGTATGAGTTTAAAGTTCATTTGATTTAATTTTGTCTAGCACTTTGAGCACTTTAAGGTATCTTTTTAGCACTCTAGATGGTCTTTAGTAATATTTCAAAGATCTGCAATTTACAGTGCATTGACTCTGATTTTTTTTTTTAAAAGGAAAAACATGGTAAAACATTTGGGAAGGGAAAATAAATATATAAGAAACTGCAGAAAAAACATGAATGGGTCAATTAAATTGGCACATAGTATTGTCCATAGATCCATTGTAAATTATTTGGAGATGAAATATTGTGCATATGAGATTCATTTATAGTTTTTAATATATATGAAATTATATTTATGATTTTTATGGTATTGATGCAGATTTTTTCAAGAAATATGTTGACATATATTTACATGTTTTTTTAAATACAGTATTTACAATATTTATGTTATTACCGGGAGATGTAGGCATTCATGCCGAGTATGAGAGTTAATGTTTACAATTAAGTAAATGCAGGTGCAAGCAAAAATTAGATCGAGTAAATACTGAAATAATATTGAAAATTGTCTTTATTTGTAAAGTTTGAACAATATGACGTGAGAAATGAGTATGTCATCTACGTCCATGCTAGAGAACATCACATGATTATGTGCACGAGGGGCGGGCAGTTAAAAGGAGAAAAAAACATTTATAAGGTATACAATGCTGCCTAAAGTTTGTATGAGGAAGAGCACGGAGGTGCTCGAAACGCGTCACAGCAGAGCGGTTAAAAAATAAATATACCTCTGCCTCGTACATTGTGGTCCGCCTTCTTCATTTTCCCAGGAGTGGATGTGTGGAGAAAATTACTGTTTGGGGATATATATATATCAAGGGAGCCGAAACGTCATGAGGCGACAAGCAAAATAAAATATTGAAGAGAAACTGAATTCTGGTCCGTGCTCTATTTTCTGATCGCGGCTGCTCTGCCATTGCAGTACGTAAGAGGAATCGAGGTTAAAGGATATATATATATATTCACTTATAAAATTTGCGTGGAGCGACAGAGCCAAATGCCAAAAGGAAATTGACGACTTGGAAGCCCTGATCTCGCAGGACCCAGATGTGGCAACTATAGATCGCCTGCGAGAAGAAATGAAGACACGACTATTGGCATATGAAGATAAGATTAGACAACGCAAGCAGTCTAAATTTCAAAGAGATGCCAAGGAATACACACAAAGGCGCATCTTAACCTTTGCACGCAAATTTGAGGCACCAAGAAAAGCCTTAAGAAGCAAGGCAATGAACACAGCTACCCCAGAACCAGTAACATCGGAATCTGATGTCACTGACGCAGACCAGTCAGGGGATGAAAGAGCTGCGACATCAAGCACAACACCGAGCACAGCGATGTTATCCACCCTGCAGAACCATTTTCGCGAGGAGTTCCAGCTAATGCATCAAACGCAACAAAGGGGCACAAAAGGGAAACCACCCGAAACTCAACAAAGAAAAGGCAGATACAACGCGGGGGCTACCACCTCAGGCAATCAAGGCATGGCTACCCAAAGCAGGAGCAAGAGAGGCACCTGACGATAAGTGCCCAGGAGGACTTAACTATCATCAATTTGACCGCATACAAACTTTCAAAAACAGAGGAGCAGGTTTTAAAGAACAGACTGACTTTCTGCCCTACCAGCGGCTTTGAATTTACTCAAACCAGGATAGATTTGTTTCTCTTCACTCGGAAACTCAAATTACAAAAATTTCATAAGCTCAAGAATGTCCTTAGCGGCGATCCACAAATGGGAGATGCTCACCAATCCACTGACTTGGAATTGATTGATCTAGACTTAATGCAAGCAATTGCAAGCCAAAGAAGTGATCAAGAACAATCAATTGGAGAGTTGGCTTATATAGCTGAACAATTCGGAGTATCCCAGATCAGAGCTAGCACAAATTTCAAACCGGCATCTAAGTTCATTCCAACTATGCCACATGATGCTATTGATGTTTTCGAGGAAGCTGTCAAAACAGATCTTCTAAGTCTGAGAACCAAAAGATCCCCTCAGTCGACCAACAAACAATGGAATCTATCACTGGCCCAAAGGAATGCGCTTACGAAATTGAAATCAAACATCAATATAGTATACAAGCCGTCGGCTAAAGGCGGTAACATTGTCTTATTGACTCGTGAATACTATTGTACAGAAGCGCTTCGACAACTTAGAGATTCAGACTGTTACACCAAGATCACTAAACATGAATACAATTCCAGTATTGCGGAATACCACTCACTTATTGACAAGTGGGCAGCAGAGGGGATGTTAGATGCAAATGAACTGAAGTTTTTGACATGTCAACAGCCACTAATTCCGACTTTTTATCATTTACCAAAAATTCACAAACATTCAACACAGCCACCAGGGAGACCAATAATCTCCTCAAAGGGCAGCCTAACGGAGAATATGTCACAGTGTCTTGATTTCTTTCTGATTGAGCATGTCAAAACCCCAAACATCATATTTAAGGGACACATCTGATTTTATTCGCATCATCTCAGACACACCCTAATGATAGTGTTAGATGTAACAGGACCATACACATTTATAGCACATGATAAGGGAATACAGGCAGTACAGTACTTTCTAAAGACCCGCTCGTTGAAATATATGAAACATAACAGCATGTCGGTTGAATTCTTGCATTTCTGTTTGCACAATAACTTTTTTCTGTTTCAGAAGCAACACTACAGGCAAAGGGGAGGGACGGCGATGGGCACCGGCTTCGCCCCCACCTACGCGAATTTGTTCGTAGGCTGGTGGGAGAAGCAGGTGGCCTGGTCCGACGACAACCAAAACTGGGTCACGTCAATTATTGGTTGGCACCGGTATATTGACAATTTATTTATTTTCTGGAAAGGTTCGAAAACAGAGGCAAACTTTGAACAATAATGATCTCAATTTGCATTTCAGTGGCACCATAAGTAGTCACGAGGTAGACTTCCTTGATTTAAAAGTCTTTATAGAGGATGGAAAAATATGTACTTCCCTTTTCCGGAAAGTCACAGCCGGGAACTCCACCCTAGAAACAAGCAGCTGTCACCCCAAGCCTTTAAAGAACAGTATACCTTTTGGGGAACTATTGCGTCTCAAAAGAAACTGTACGCTTACAGAGGATTTTGAGCGAGCTGCACAAGACTCAATAGGGAGGTTTAAGCTGAGAGGATATTCTGATGACGTATTGAAAAAGGCTTTTAACAAAGTAAAATTAATTCCTAGAGTAAATTTGTTCAAACATTCAAGTGAGAAAAAAGCCAGTGAAGATAAAACTCGCTTTATTACAACTTTCTCACATGATTTTAAAATGATTCACAATATCATGAGCCGTCACTGGCATATCTTAAAAACAGATACAGTCATTGGTAAGCAATTATCACCTCATCCAAAGATCACGTACAGGAGGAACAGGTCCTTGAAAGATACTTTGATACAAAGCCACTTTGATTCCATCCCGAGATCACCACGACTGGGTAACCTTACTGGGTTTTTCCCATGTCAAAATTGTAAAGCCTGCCAGTCAAGTTGCAAAGTCACTACATATGAAATTCCAGACACAGGGAAAGTGAGGAACATTAATACATTTCTCACTTGTACAAGCCCATATTGTGTGTATCGTCTTGAATGCCCGTGCAAACTCTACTATGTGGGTAGCTCAATTCACCCAGTGAAAAAACGAATTCTAGAACATGCCAGAGCAATTGAACATAATGATCCAAATTACTCCGTAGCAAGACACTTTGCATTGAAACATAATAGTGACTGAAATCTCCTGAAATTTCATTGCCTGGCTCAAATACCTCTTAAAGATCGAGGAGGGAACAGAGAACTACAAATGAGGAAACTTGAGTCGAGGTTTATCATTGATCTCCGTACCAAGTCTCCATCTGGATTGAACATATGGGAAGAATTAGCCAGTCATCTCAGCTAGTTGAGAGGCAAAAGACACAACAAACCCCTATTTCTTTAAACACTTTTTCCTGTCACAGTCTGCAAGATTATTTGAAAGTATCACACATTAATTTTCTTGACTATGAATAATGAATGTGAATCGATGTCTAACAATTGAATTCTGAAATGAATTGATTTCTTGTGATTTGTTTACCCATCCAGGGCTCTATCATGTCTGTTTGTGAAATATGGCCATGTAATTCATGTATTAAGTTACCCACTAGAAGATGGCCACCACGTTCAATTTGAACTTAGTCTTTCTTCTCAGTTTATTGAACATTAGATTGATGTCAATGCATAACTTTATTTAAACTGTTAATAAATTTGGCGCGAGTCGCAGCAGATGAAGGCGCGAAGCCGAAACGCGTCCTGTTTGATTTATAAATATATTTTAAAAGAGTCTTGAAAGCGAGTTGTGGAGTGCCGTCCATTCTTTTGCAAGGGTAAAAGGATTTTAGAGCGTGAATATATAACGTAGTAAACACCGCTAAAAGTCATCATTTCTCTGAAATATTATATCATGCAAGACAAATCAGTTGGAGTCCTACTGTAAATAAGCAGTTTAAACGAACTAATAGATTCTGTTCAGGACCAATGAGGCTCATTCGATGGGAAATTTTACCATGATAACCAGTGTAAATAGCCGTATATTTATTGTACATTATGTAAATATATGAATTCAGAAACTATATTTTTCTACTAAAAAAGATTGTTTTTAGAATTGTTCTAAACATTGAAACTCATGAACTTTTTGCCTCTTGTTGTATACCAATTTTGCAACTTTTATATTGACTGTTTATGCACAATGCAAATGAATAATGTTGTCTTTAATTACTCTCGAGATGTGATTGTGGTGTTAATAGGGCACTGTGCCCTTGATGACAATTTGATGTATACCCCTTTAACTCTAACAGTATATACTACCGATCATGTGATCAATGATGCTATTTAAAGTTACTTCCCTCCTTCTTTTCATGACATGTGATCAAGCCTCGGCTGAGGTGAAACGCGTCATGGTGACTGGTGGGCTGTTTATTCATCACGAATAAAAGGCACTGATAACGAGAGCACGGAGTTTGTGGCTTTACTCAATTTTCCGGTTTTGCTGTGTGGCGTGGTGTGGCTGCGCTGGGCTGTGCTGCATCGGACTAAACGCAATATTGTGTACCTAACAACTTCCAAGGTACGAGTAAAGACCCTCCTCGGTGAGTGGCGAGAAGCGGCAGGAAGTAATTGGCTTCGTAACCCGAGGCCGGATTCAGTACTCCGGTGTGGAGGAAGCCGCGAGAAGCCCCTGCGCAAGAAGCACACGCCGAACTTTGACTGGAGGAGCCAGGTGTCTGAACGCTACAGGGACACTTCGACAACCGGGTTAAGGTACGGCGGCTAAAATTAACGCAGTGAGGAGTGTGCACATATTCAGTCCCAGGGAATATCTCGAGCTGACTGAACCTGTTTGTTATCAGGACTGTCATTTACTAGCCATATTCACCATGTCGGCCGCCGTGTTAAGAAGTAGGGAGCAGGCTGCCGAACTTGTATTTGTCACCCCGGCTGGGGGGGCAACAGCATCAACATCGGCGGGAAATGTTGCAAGCGCCATGAATCCAACGGCGCGCGATCTGTACCGCAAACTGGAAAAGCTAATGAAAAAAGAGACTTCCAAATGGTGGGAGAACAAGTCCCTGTCAATGTATTTGGAAGTTGGTTGTGTACCACGTGGCCTCCGAATTACCCTGGCCCCCAGTTACGAAACTCCAGATCCCCGCATGCTCGAGGAATGGGCAGCGACGAACTTAGAGTCTTCGGCTAAATTAATGAAGATCTTAATAAAATATGCCGAAAGTGACCGGATGAAAATCCAAAATGAAATTGAATCCGTGGAAGCGGAATGTGAAAAACTGGGGGATGATGAGGCCAATTCAAAAAGGATGAGAGAGGAAATGGAATCTCGGCTACAAAAGAAGGAGGAAATTATTAAAAAGCGCAAAGCGTTTAAATTTGAAAGGGACAGGTTGGACTACTTAAATGGGCGCATATTCACCTTTGCACGAAGATTTGAGAAAGAAGGAAATAATAAGACTCAGCTGGGAGGCAATAGTCGTGCAAATGCCACAAAGGGAAACACAAGCTCTGCCTCATCAATCAGTTTGAGCTCTACTGAAGGAAGTGAAATGGAAGGTGAAACACAGAATGCGTCTTTGGGGTTTACCGCACTTACACCCGCGCAGGAGGTGAGTCGCCTGTGCGAGGCCAGACGCGAAACTTTAAGGCCAAGAGTGAATTTTGCTCAAACAGGAAAAGTGCAAACCGCAAACGATCAGAGCGACGCAAACGCCACAAAGAAAAGTGGAACAACCAAAAAGGGAAACTAACGGAAATGGTCCAACAAAAGACGGGGGAATCAACAGGGAGCCCCTCAATAATCAGCTTGACAAATATAATTTTAAGCCCTAAGGAAACGAAAATCCTTGGCTTAGTACTTTCCTACTGCCCACCGCAAACCTTCGATTATGCTGGCACGCGCATGGACGTATATAGGTTTGTAAGAAAACTCAAACTTACTAAATTTCATCGTCTGCGACCTAAAAACAATAAAGATACTGCTAGCATATCCTTGAGTCCTAATTTGTTAACAGTCGAAGATGCCCCCTCCATTGAGGAAATTTGGGAATTGCAAATTGAACAAAACACAGCGAATTCAAACACACCTCCTGCTGTTACCAACGTCAGCACTGGTAAGGATAAGGCAATGACACCTTTTAGGCCGAAGTCCACTTTCAATCCTATTTCGGCACATGATAATCTGGATATTTACCAGGATCTGATGGTGGAAGATCTTAAAAAACTGTATACCAATACTAACAAAAAGAGCCAAGCCATTGCACGACAAAATCAGAACTATAATCTACTGATCAAGAAATTGAAATCAGATGATAATCTAGTTGTGAAACAAGCAGATAAGGGGGGCAATATTGTCCTATGGGCACGAAACAAATATGTAGCTGAGGCCGAAAAACAACTCTGCGACACTGCCTGCTACCGAAAAACTAACATCACAACTATTAAAATGGCCTGAAATGATCTTAATGCCAAACTCATGGGATGGCGTAGCTGTGGATTGAGCTCTTTGGATGAATTTAAATTCCTTAAAAAAGAATTCCCTGTAATCCCAATGTTCTATCTTTTGCCGAAGATCCATAAGGACCCTCTAGTTCCACCGGGGAGACCGATAATATCGGCAATTGATAGTGCAACAGAAAACTTGTCCAGGTACATTGATTTCTTTTTACAAGAGTGGGTTAAAGGATTGAACTCTTATATAAGAGATACAAGTGACTTCTTGAGTAAGTTATCTCAGCAGAGTTGGAATGAGGACTATTTGCTTATGACATTGGACATCTGTTCTCTGTATACATCGATTAGGCATGTTGATTGTTTGAAAGCAACACAATTCTTTCTGGATAAACGCCCCATACACAACATACAGCACAACAAATGCTTATGGGGATGCTAAACATATGCCTACAACAGAACTTCTTTATGTTTGGGGGCCAGGCCTATCACCAACTAAGAGGGGTGGCCATGTGGTCTTGCTTCTCCCCCAGCTTCGCGTGTCTACACATGGGGCTGTGGGAGGAGCAGACCTTGATGGGACAGCACAGAACAACAATGGAACAACATGCTATTTTGTACCTCAGGTATATTGATGATTTGTTTTTTATCTGGAGTGGTTCCATGAAAAGTGCTGCTGATTTTGTTGATAGACTCAATGAAAATGACTTAAATCTGCAATTTACTTCAACAATCAGTAATGTCTCAGTGAATTTTCTGGACGTAGAAGTATATGTTAAGAACAGCAAAATAGAAACCAAACTACACAGAAAGATTACCACAGGTAACACTGTGTTACATGCCTCTAGCAGCCATCCTCGCCATCTTATTCATAGCATCCCCTACGGGGAGATGTTACGAATAAAACGTATCTGTAGTAGTGAGGAGGAATGTAGAGCAGCTCAACTACAGTGTAAATTGCGTTTTTTGGAAAGAGGTTACAGTTCAAGAATGATAGATGAGGCTATCAAAAAAACGACAAAACTTGAAAGGGAACAGTTGCTAGATATTTGTCCTGACCCTACTACTGTTATTGAAACTATGACTCCACCAACAGAGAAAATACAGTGTAGGGCCATAGTCACTTATAGTCAACAACATGCTGAGATCCGCAAAATCTTCTAAAAAAATTGGAATCTTGTACAAGGAGATCCAATTATAGGTGATCTAGCGAAAAGCAGACCAGAGATCACATTTAGGAAATCTCCCTCATTAGGCAGTGCTATTGTAAGCAATACCCTAGACGTTCCCAAGAAGTGGTGGGAACGCATTACAGGTTTTAAAAAATGTCAAGTTTGCAAAGCCTGTAAGCACGCCATCAATAAAACCCACTACACAAGTCCTTTCCATGATAAACCTATTGCCATTAAACAAAAGCTGGGATGTAAGACAGAATTTGTGGTATATGTATTGGTATGCCCATGTGGCCTACAATATGTGGGAAGTACTCGTCTTCCAGCCCACAAACGCATCCTGCAGCACCTAAGGGCAATCTCTGGAAAGGACCAAGCCTATCCGGTAGCGAGGCATTTCGAAAAGTGTCACCATAGGAACCCAGAAGTGCTGCAATACTATCTGGTGGACTCTGTTCTACCTTTGAGGAGGGGGGGAGACAGAGACAGCAAATTGCGTCTACTGGAAACCCGGTACATCCTCGAATTAAACAGCAAACAGCCTGGGGGGCTCAACAGCACGGAGGATCTATATACATGTTTATGAAAGGATCCCTGATTTTCGTCACCGGTACTCATAAAGCTGACAAGAAAGTATGAGATCTATATGCTATGTTCGGCAGCCTACATTTTAATCATGAAACTTATAACATTAATTTTTATTTTTTTGCACAGTCACTTTAATTTTGGTTTATATTAACAACCCGCAGGGAAGTAACCAGCAAGAAATATACATTCACTACATGTTACGGATAGTTAACATTAGGTATCGTCTCTACCCACTTGGGTATTATTCAGTAAACACCGCTAAAAGTCATAATTTCTCTGAAATATTATATCATGTAAGACAAATCAGTTGGAGTCCTACTGTAAATAAGCAGTTTAAACGAACTAATAGATTCTGTTCAGGACCAATGAGGCTCATTCGATGGGAAATTTTACCATAATAACCAGTGTAAATAGCCGTATATTTATTGTACATTATGTAAATATATGAATTCAGAAACTATATTTTTCTACTAAAAAAGATTGTTTTTAGAATTGTTCTAAACATTGAAACTCATGAACTTTTTGCCTCTTGTTGTATACCAATTTTGCAACTTTTATATTGACTGTTTATGCACAATGCAAATGAATAATGTTGTCTTTAATTACTCTCGAGATATGATTGTGGTGTTAATAGGGCACTGTGCCCTTGATGACAATTTGATGTATACCCCTTTAACTCTAACAGGATATACTACCGATCATGTGATCAATGATGCTATTTAAAGTTACTTCCCTCCTTCTTTTCATGACATGTGATCAAGCCTCGGCTGAGGTGAAACGCGTCATGGCGACTGGTGGGCTGTTTATTCATCACGAATAAAAGGCACTGATAACGAGAGCACGGAGTTTGTGGCGTTACTCAATTTTCCGGTTTTGCTGTGTGGTGTGGCGTGGCTGCGCTGGGCTGTGCTGCATCGGACTAAACGCAATATATATATATATATTCACTGACTAAAACATAAGTTTTAGGGACGTTATAGTTAGTTGGACATTTCACTCATACTCATAACTCGCCCCTGCCCCGCAATGCACTACTGATGACGTCACATATTACATCGTTCATGACATGGTCAGTGACATCACTGATGACATCTCAAATTATATCATATCACTGAGATTGGGAGGAAGAACATGCCCTACATCATCTACAAACAAGAAATGTGATTTGTTTTACAAAGGGTGTTTATTCTAATTTTTTATGATACTATGTTTACCTGCATCCGGTGATTATTGATTATATTTTAGAGGTCACCCCAGATACAAAGGTAGGCCCGGTGTTGTTAATTACCAATAAGACACATGTCATTAAGATCTCAGCAACCAATTTCCAGCTAGTGACTCTGGGAGAAAGTAGCTGTTGTGTGTGTTTCCAGGAAAGGCAGAATACACAACCCTAAAGCAGCCTCTGACTTTACAGACACTTTATACATTGAAGGGGTGCCAGAGCTGTCTGATGAGCAAAATGTGCACTGTCTGGTGAGGTGGCTGAAATGCCACATGGGGGCAGTAAATAGCACCTATCACTCAAATTAAGTAGTCAAAGGCATTCAATCTGGCCAGTGACAGTGGCTTGGTGATAAATTGGTGCACTCTTTTGTTTATTTCTCTCAGTAACTGATGCGAGCATCAGTAGTGGTATGCCTGTGAAATGCCAATGTTTCATAGGAGACCCTGCGTAAAGATCCAGATGTGATGACATAGAGTGCAGCCAGTATTGTTACACAGGCTGGGACAGCCTGCGAAAGGGCAGTAGGTGAATTCCGATCCTGCTCTCAGTTAGCAACCATGTCCTGGATCACATCAGTTGAGAAGTGTTATCTGGCAATGACAGCTTTACTGAACATACCAAAGAGGTTGATCACATAATGACTGGGCAGAAGAAGGGGCAAATCTAAATATAAATTCACCAAAGCAATGATGTGTGTGTTTCCCATTCTCATATGGTCAGCTTGCCTGTGACTGGTTGTTGTTAAATGAGTTTCAGTTATAAATGGGTGTTGGAGAACATTCAATCATTTAATTACCAGTTGTATTGCAAGTGCTGCATTCCTTGTAATGTGCATCTCCAGAATTTGGTTCTATGGAAAAAATCCAAAGTTGAACAAACAAATATGTTCCCAGGTGCAATCATTGACCAGATTTGTGGATTATCCCTATGGTAAACTATATTGAAAAGTAAAAAGGTAATTGTATTAAGAAATTTCTAGCATTATTCTAATGCTAAATATTTGTTTATGTAATTCTATATATGTCTTAATGCAGAGCAAAATAAATTGAATGAGACAGCAGAATTTTACTCAAAATACAATTATCAAATAAGGAAAAAACATGTATATGCAATAAAAATGATTGATATGTGAGAGATGTACAGAACTAAAATAAAGCTGTTTACATTTCGGGTACATTTTCACATATATCTTTTTAAATTAGAAAAAAATGGCTTTTATATATCAAATACAATTAAAAAAGATGTTTTATTGTATAAATGCATTTTTGCTATCATGAAATAAAATCCATATTTTGTTAACTATTTAAAGTTATTTGTTTG
The DNA here is from genome assembly GCF_964263255.1 of Lissotriton vulgaris. NCBI lineage: Eukaryota > Metazoa > Chordata > Amphibia > Caudata > Salamandridae > Lissotriton > Lissotriton vulgaris. The sequence goes on from NW_028242331.1 coordinate 766,782, forward strand.
TACTTAGCATTATTTCTTTAGAGGTTTCTTTGAATTTACCTCCATTACATTGTATGAAAGGTTGTTGCAGTACAGTGTTTGTCCATGTGTTAGTCTGAAATTACTCAAGCTCTGATCTAGAGTAATTGTATTTTATTACATAATATCAATATAAACACTTTACTCTATATGGGAATTTTTGTTACTAAATTTTCAAGAATGTTTGATGTGATTTGATATATTTGAATTTATTAAATATGCCATAGTTAATAGTGAAGTTTCTTTTTTATATTTAGTTCTACACCTAAAATAAATACGCAACGTTAATTTGCTTTAATATTTAACATTAAAAACATTAAAATATGTGTACTAATTGTTTTTAAATTAAAAAAACATGTTAGATATGTATTAAACGTGATATATAGAATTATGTAAAATAAATTGAACTACAATGTAATTAGAATGAATGCTACATTAATTTTTACATTCCAAAAAGGCTATTAAAGTATGTTAAAATAAAAAATGTTTTTAGATTTTTTGACAGTCAGTTAAGCTTATTTATATTTTTGCCTACTGTAAGTGTCTAACTCCATTATGTTCTGAGGCAGGGTGTTGCAGTACCAGTGGTTGACCATGCCTGGTGCTGGGATTACTATTGCTTTGAAACAGAGAATATTTACAAATGGTTTTGGTCTTTTTTGGCTTCTGCAACTTTACAAGTCTAGTTTGTGAATAGCACAAGGTTACTATTTTCTGGGTGCATGCAGGTCCCTCCCTTAGCTGCTTCCTTATCTTCTCTCAATTCCTCCTCACTCAAACGAGTCCCTTAACCCCTCCTCTTTAGTAGCAAATCAACGTCATTATCCAGCCACTCCTCCCTCTTCCTCCCACATTTACTAGCAAAGTACATACTTACATCTGCAAGACTCTAAAGTTTCAGCGAATATCTTTACAGATAAAAGATAGGAGAGACAGAGCTAGAGCTTTGGCAAGTAGCCTTTTGTAGTTTGTTAGTATTACTATGTGAGTACTACTAAACATACAACAAAATGCAGTTTGGGAATAGGCCCCAGAGCTCCTTTTCTCCAGTTTACTTACAATATCTGAGGACTGCAATATTTTTTGGCTTTAGTGGTGCGAAGTTAGAAGGGCTCTGCTGATCCATTTACTAGTGTTTCCAAGTCATTGTTTATTTTTACTTTGCCAACTAATGACATCTGCCCTAATAAATATGTGCTACGAATGGAAATGTAGGAATAAGCTGCAAACCTCCAAATATCAAACAGAGCTGAATAAGAAAATTAGCATCTTCAAAATTATATTTTCCTTTCCATTTTGTAATGGAAATTAAAGTACACAGTACGATTACTATGTATGGTTGCTTTTATCATGAAATAATTAGCCCACATGAAGTCGTATAGTTCATTTCAGCGGGCATTCTAAACAAGGATAATGGAAAAAATCTTGGTAACTGGATTGACAAAATCCCAGAGAGAAAATGTCTCTTGGTTAGCTTTGGCTGCAACCCCAAGCTCACATCCCAGCTTCATATGCATGTGAAAAGACTCAGCAATGATAATAAGAAGGCGAGATGGCAAGGATCCAAGGATCCACGGACATTAGAAAGGAGCTCTAATAAGGCATTGGCAGTCAATTTGCATTTCATTTAAATGCTGCTTATTATGGAAAATTGCCATTCTAATATAACATTTATATTTGTACTATTTTATATACGATTATAAATACTTTTTTTTATTAATCAGGCTTTTGGGACAGAAATGTTGCGGTTTCTTTATCTGACAGGATATTTAGTGGCTTAGTAGATGAATTTTTGCTTTACAATGGGTATTGCTTATTTTCCTCCATAGTGTGAGTCTTAACTGGACTTTCACATCCAGGCAGAGCATTTGAATCAGGGAAGTATCCTCTCCTAAAGGTCTGTCAACATGCCCCAGCTTCTGGTTTTCTGAGAATTTAGAGTTGTCTTTGCTTCTCTATTGTTTAACTCGTCTTTCTTTCTAAAGTGCGTTGAAACTAATTGTAATGTTAACAAGTGTACCTATAATTACTAGCTGCTTTAGCAACATGCCTAACGGCATTTCACAACTTTAATCAGACTCTTTCACTATTACACGTTTTACAGCCTGTAATAATGTTTCGTACATATGATACGAATCAAATAGGCTACAGTTTTTTTTTACAAAGGAATACTGGCTGATATAGAGCTTGTAATTGTAGTTTGGCAGAATGCTCTATGGCTTTGCTGTACAACCTTCAAAATTAAACTACATTTACTGTCTGTGAAGGAAAACGAAAAACGTTATTTCTATCTCTCTTATTTCTTCCAATTCTCGTGTATTGAATCTGTTTGCTAGGTTGCATACATTATAATTATTAAAACATGCTTACTGTGGAAAATCAGAGGAGGTTAATAAAAGGCGATGACATATTTTAATTTGCTATATGAAAAATTACAGTGACATAGCAAAAAATACTGTGAGCGCCCTTTATATTTGATTTTCCGTCAGTCAATAACATTAACTTATTGTTAGCATAGTGTATGGATGGCACTGGGTGGCTTGGTAACGCAGTAACCTTGCACAGGGGATGCATGCTGGAGTTGGCATCTGATTCAGAGGTGCATGAGAGAAGTTGATAATGTATGGAAAGAGTTATTGAGTCTGAGGGACATGGTGACAATAATGTTTCAAAACCTTGAACTTGTGAATGGGCATGCAATTGTTGCAGAATTGCGTTTGGATAGTATGTGAATAACATGTTTTGTGCGGGAAAACAACCGTTACAACACAACTATTACAACAGACTACTTTTACAACGCAACTACTACAACGCAGGATCCTTTACAACGAATGCCTTTACAACGCAGGACATTACATCGCAGATGCTATTACAACGCATGCCATTACAACGTAAGTATAGGTAAGTATATCATTTTATTAAAGCATTTATTTAATAAAATAACAAATTATTTAATTAATTAATTATTAATAATGTAATAAATATTAAAAATAAAAATAATTATTATTAAAAAAGTACTTTAAATGAATTTAATAAATTAATTTAAGTAATTTTAATATTAATTTAAAAAAGTTTTTAAAAAAATAATTTTTGTCCCTACACTATCCAGCACTTACCCTACTATTACACCCCACTGGAGTTAGAATAGTAATTTTTACCCCTACACTATCCAGCACTTACCCGACTATTACACCCCCCTGGAGTTAAATAGTAATTTTAACCCCTACACTATCCAGCACTTACCCTACTATTACACCCTTCTGGAGTTAGAATAGTAATTTTTACCCCTACACTATCCAGCACTTACCCTACAAATATACCCCCCTGGAGTTAGAATAGTAATTTTAACCCCTACACTATCCAGCACTTACCCTACTATTACATCCCCCTGGAGTTAGAATAGTACATTTTACCCCTACACTATCCAGCACTTACCCTAATATTACACCCCCTGGAGTTAGAATAGTAATTTTTACACCTACACTATCCAGCACTTACCCTACTATTACACCCCCCTGGAGTTAGAATAGTAATTTTAACCCCTACACTATCCAGCACTTACCCTACTATTACTCACCCCTGGATTAAGAATATTATTTTTAAACACCTACACTATTTTTAAAATATATATTTATTTACAAATACATTAAAAAAATAAAATAAAATTAATTAAATTAATAAAATATTTATTAATTAAATTTTTATTTAAAATTATACATTTACCTATACTTACATTGTAATGGCATGCGTTGTAATAGCATCTGCGATGTAATGTCATGCGTTGTAAAGGCATTCGTTGTAAAGGATCCTGCGTTGTAAAAATTGCGTTGTAATGGAATGCGTTGTTAAAGTATGCGTTGTAACGTCATACATCCGTTTTGTGCATATTTAGAATTTATATGTGTAGCATTTGTTCTATATGCAAAGAGCTGGTTGTGTTGTGTTTAATGACTAAAAGTATGCAAAAATAGGATCCATGGACAATACCATGCCTCCATTCAATGGCCTGGCAAGCTATTAAATGGTGTGTGTGCAGTCTACTGACCACAATTGTCAGTTGCCAGTTATGTTTGATAGCAGGCTTTAAAATCCCAAACTCTCTCCTGGAGGTTGAAATCTGGCTAAAGTAACCCTCTGGTGTGGCTAAGTTTCCCTAACCCTCCCCTTCCAGCCCTTCTGCTATTCAACTACTGGGGCTCCTGTCTAGCTGGAGGTGCAGGATATAGGGGTGAGCCTGTGCCCTGTCCAAACTGTCATTCCCACTTTAAAGACCAGTTTGGCTACCCCGCTCCCTCTCTGTATTTTGCTCTGCACTTGCAGATCTGCTCCCACCAGATGTCCTTTGTCTCTATGCAGGCCACTTCACACCTCATCAGAGCAGTTTGACTCAGACTGCCAAACGAGGAGAGGCTGCTGGAAGGCTTTATTTTAGTACATCATGATAGTTATAATAAATCTAACCATGGTAAGGTGTTGGATTTATTCTAACTATCATTTTAAGTCTATAAAATAATATTTTAACTCAACTCCTTTCAATAGTTATAGTTTATTAAATTATTCCTATGGTAGTCTGTTGAACCAATGTGCTACAATGGGGAAAAATGAACTTCACAGTTTTTCCATCACCATGGTATATAAGGTCTATTTTATCTGCTGGGCCTCTAAACCTAAATGCTCTACCATATATTAGGGACCATATATTAGGGATTTATATTTAGGTTATCTTAGCAATTGTAATTACACCTAATTACCAAATACCTTTTACAGAGAGCGCTGGCCCTTGGTCTTGTTATCAGAGCCCAGGGAGTTACCACCAGTATTATTAATAAATGGGGGGATAAGGGCAACAAGGATGACTTTCACTCAATGAAGCACTGTTTAAAGTATCTGTGCAACACTTATAACAATATAAAAACAGCACAAAAAGACTCCATAGCAGTTTAGAAAACTAGATTAGGATGTTATAGATAAACAAAATCAAAACAACAAACATCCCAAAATAGAAGTCAAGATAGGAATTTCTAAAGACTATTCGCGCAACGAATTTCGAATTTCGTAGCATGCCCTGCATTGCAAAAAGCGATGCAGGGTGCGCTACGAAATTCGTGTTATTTATTAAATTGTTTACTTACCTTCAATTATCCATAATCCAGTTTTTAGCACCCCCCACCCTGCCCCTCCCCTGCCCCGCCTCTCCGCCCCACCAAAACTCCCTCCACGGGCCGTGGCTGGGTAGCAGGTCACACAGCGGGAAAGCAGTTCTTCCAGAACAGCAGTCCAGCAGAGTGGTAGTCCTTGTAGCACCACAGCAGTCCTTCCTTCTGGTAGATATTCTTCACAGACCCAGTATTATCTAATTTGGTGTGATCAGAGACCCAATTCTTACACCCAGATGTGCCTTTGAAGTGGAGGCAACCTCCAAGAGGTCCTTTGAAGGGCACAGAAGCCTCCCTACCTAGCCCTGGCTCCAGACCCCTTTTCGGGGGGTATGCAGCCCTTGTTTTGGGAGCCGGATACTGCCCATTCAGGTATTAGTGTCAGCTCCTCCCTCCCATATTGCCCAGGATTACCCATCGGGATGTGGATGGCCACGCAATCACAACTAACCTTCCTTTGTGTGACGCTGTCTAGAGTCCAGCTGTCGCCAACCCCAGACAGGTATTGAAGACAGACTGCAGGCACACAGAGCTAAGAGCAGAGAAATGCCATCTTTCTAAAGAGGTATTTCTAAAATAGTAACGATAAATTCAACTTTGCCAACAAATAGGCTTTATCATTACCATTCTAGTTATATTAAACATGACAACAGTACTCCTTCCTAATAAGGAATAACAGCTTATAAGTGTAACAAATAATTCCCAATGTTGACCTATGAGAAGATTAGGCCTCACAGTAGTGAAACATTTATGAGGGTGTTTTTTACTACCACAACATGCTAAAGCCAACACTACATGTCCTCCCTTTTAATTACACTGCACTTTGTATTATGGGCTACGTAGGTGCTACCTGATGGGTGACATATATGTAATATAAGTGGAGTTTAAGGTTTGGCAAAGGGTCTTCACTGGCATCAATGAGACATATTAAAGGGCTACTTGTGCAGGTGGCTCAGTCACTGCTACAGGCCCACCAGGAGCATTTAATTGAGAGGCACAAGCAGTGCACTCTATTATCGATGTTTAGATATGCCAATTGTGGATAAGTCAATCCAAACCATGTTTAGGGGATACCACAGGCACTTTAGCACTGGTCAGCAGTGGTAAAGTGCTTAGAGTCGTAAGGCCAACAAAAAGAATACAAAAAGATCAATCAATGGACAGAATGCTGAACAATGTGAAATATTCATCCCCGGTATAGAGATCTGGGCCTAAGTCTATTGAGTTTTTCTCCCCATGCAATTCCACTTTAAACCCAGGCATATGCTGATCAGTCTTGATCTTGTTCCCCATGGGAAAGGTACAGACTGTAATGCCAGGCCAGGTCAACCATGCTCACTGCTAATGGATTCAAGCTAACCTGGCTGATCAGATGTGATGCTCCGAAACTGGTCTCAGGATGCTTGTTTCCGGTCCAGGGAGGACCTTGCTTTCAGACTGGACTGTTCCCACGAGGAGCAGGATCAAGAATGATTTGCATATGTCTGGGTCCAAACTGGGGTGGCTTGGTGAGCAAAAGAACAATGTATTAAACCCTGATCTTTGTGAATGGAGGGGAATGTTTTCATTGTTCAGCATTCCATCCATCATTTGTTTCTTCACCAAAAAGAATACAGGAAATTAGAGGTAAACAACCACAAAGTCTAGGAAAGACACCCTAAGGCTGTCAGGACTAACAATCGGCATAAGGTTTGTTTTGCCAGGTGGAAATGGCATTGTAAAACTGCACACAGGCAGCAATGCCAGGTCTGAGGCATATTTGCAAAAGGCTACTGTATTGAGTGGCACGATGAGTGCTGCAGATCCACAACTAATTTAGAGACCCTGGGTACATGCCAGGTCTAACACTTGCTTGATGCTTGTGATCAATGCTCATATTCACTTTTACAATTTCATGTTCTCGCGTTTTCTTTTCTTACAAATCTTGGAACGCTTAACCAAAATTAAGTTAACAGTGTTCGCCATACTAGAAATTATAGCTGTCAGTGTGAAAAGTTATTTACTTCTCACTGGTGCAAAACACAGTCATTGTGTGGTTCTTATCAAAGGAGCATATTGAAAATCATTACTCAATATGCACGTGCAATTGTGCTAAAATGGACATCAATAAGAGGGCCTTAGAAATGGTTCTCTGCCTACACATTCACTTTTTGTGACGCACCAGCAGCATAAAAACTGCACTATGTTTCGTCATATTTACAAAGTGACACATCTAGGTAGATGCGTCACTTGGTAAATCCCTGCGCGAAATTATACCTGAGCCAGGTATAATATATGCAGGGTGGGTGTTCTAAGGCAATTAAGCCTCATAGAAGTGACGCAGTGAAATCTATGAGATTTCACTGCACCATTTCGGGAGTGCAAATGCGTTAATATCTTACACCTGCCTCACAGCAGGCGTAAGACTAACGCAGGCACATTTGAAATGGGACTTGCCAATGTGAAATGACCCATTGCTGGAGTTGCGTCACTTTTGTGACACACTCCAGCAATGCTTCATTTTTCGCTTACAGAAACTTCATAGATACTGATGTATCTGTAAATCCTTGCGACATGATGCATCAGACTGTAAATATGACGTATCCAGCATGTCGCAAGGAGGGTGCAATGAAAAGTGACGCATCGCTGTTTTCATGCAGTGATGCGTCACTTTTCATAAATGAGACCCTCAATTCTATGGTTATTTACAAAGTAAAAAAATGCCAGCATTTGTAAAGCACCAAGCTACCTCCAACAGAGGTGTCCTGGAGCTGGGGGACGTCTGGAAGATTAAGCAAGCTATTGCCCAGAGTCACATGGTGCTGGGCTAACCTGCCACTGGAGCCAGGGATCAAACCGTGAACCCTGTGGTCCGGAGTCAGGCACCCTGGCCGCTGCGACACACCCCTTCCCAGTGCCAAAGCTGTTGAGACGTAACCAAAAACTACTAAATAGGTTGCATATGTTACATAGATATACTTCAATTTTCATCAGACTTGAAAAGTCAAAAAAGGCATTCTCTGTATTCAGGATTCATATCTACAAAATAGTAATGAGTAATCAATCAGTGCTGCTTCCTACTATAATACCTAAGCTAGTTCAGCAAGCACATGCACCACTTGCATAGGTATGCGAAAAGTGTAAGTTGCAAATCGGAATTCTAGGACTCTTTCTTTCACCTGCTGATTGAAGATTGATTGACGATAGGAATTCTACAAGGGAGGCTCAACATGTATTCCTTCCAATGACAATAATGGTGAACACTGTTGGCGTGTTTTTTATTTCCAAAATGTACTTTTAGCTACACTACTACAATTTCAAATTGTTGTCTATAGCAACTGTTGCTGTTATACTGTTTAATTGTGTCCCTACCTGAAAAAGATGGAAGGTTGAGTTGGCCCCGACAGGACAGGAGATGTCAGAGTATACCCTGCTGGGCCATCTTTCTGACTGGTGACATATATATGAATGGTAATGCTAATGTGTGTTTACCAAGATCCATATAAATAGGCAGCAGCATCATCAGTCACTTGGTCACAACATATATGTGTGGCACAGGACAAGTGCTCTGCATGAGTAAAAGAAATGCGTTAAGTGATCTGTGTATGCAGTAAGAATCACATTACTATTATCACTCAACTGTGCAAGTCTTGTACATAGGGCACACAGCATCTGTATATAAGTTTGTCTCTAATTTTATTAAATGACTTAGCTGCAGAACTGTACTAATGTATTACAGTTCAGTTGTGAGGTCATCATTCCTGCACAGAGCTAGTAGTGTAGTTTAAAGGCTGGTCAGCTGCAGATTAACCAATGAAAAGGAGCATTGGCTTTACCTTTTTTTGATCTGTCTTTTCTTGAATGAACAGAGATCAGCAGAAAGGAAATATGTATGGCAACACATTTATTCTTTCACACTATAGGTCATAGCACAAAGGATCTCTGTGTATTTCTGCACAATGTGAGCTACAGCACTTTTTTATTAATTCTATTAAACTAATTCTAATATCTCTTTGCAACAAATTGAAAACGGCCTTTGTTCAATGGTGCACTAGTGTCTGCTTTTGTTCTTATTGTCTGCAACTAGATGATATGAAAAAGCAAATGCAAAAAGAACAATTGATGTACTAAATGCAGAACAATGTCATATAAATATGCCTCAGTACAGAGGCCTAAATCCATCGTTTTTTTGCTCCCCATGCCATTTCAGTTTGACCCAGCCATATGCAAATCAGGCTTGACCCTGTGCCCAATGGGAACATTCCAGCCCGAACTGGCAGGCCAGTCCTCCCTGGACTGAAAACAAGCATCCTAGGACCGTTTTCGGGGTTTCACCCCTCATCAGCCAGGATAGCTTGACTCCAGTGGCATAGAAAGCATGGGAACCACATCTGGGCATACCCGTCCCACTCGGGTGACACATTCAAATAGAAAAGCTGATGGACAGCATGTGGAACAATGTCATACATTCACCCCAGTACAGAGTTCTGGGCCTTAATCCATCTTTTTCTGCTCCCCATGCCATTCCAGTTTGAACACATTCATAAGCAAATCAGTCTTGGCCATGGCCCAATGGGAATAGTCCAGCGTCAACTGCCTGGCCAGGTCCTCCCTGGACTGGAAACAAGTAGCCTAGTGGCATGGAGAGCATGGGACCCACGTCTGGGCATAACCGTCCCACTCGGGGTTACAATTGCAAAAAGAACAATTGATGGACAGAATGCAGAACAATGTCATACATTCACTCCAGTACAGAGATCTGGGCCTAAATCCATCGTTTTTTTGCTCCCCATGCCAATCCAGTTTGAACTTAGCCATATGCAAATCAATCTTGATCCTGCGCTCGGAACAGTACAGACCAAACTGCCAGGCCATGTCCTACCTGGACTTTAGAAAAAGCATCCTAGGACCTGTTGTGTGGTTTCACCCCTCATCAGCCAGAATAGCTTGACTCTAATGGCATGGAGAGCACAGGACCCACATCTGGGCATACCCGTCCCACTTGGAGTGACAAACACAAAAAGAAGAATTGATGGACAGAGAGCAGAACAATGTCATACACTCACCCTAGTACAGAGATCTCAGCTTTAATCCATAATTTTTTTGCTCCCCATGCCATTCCATTTTGAACCCAGCCATATGCAAATCAGTATTACCCCTGCGCTCAAAGGGAGACAGCCTGAACTGCCTGGCCAGGTCCTCCCTGGACTGGAAACAGGCATCCTCGGACCGGTTTCACAAAAACAAAACACTGGGGCTCATATTTATACATATTTTCCTGATGTATTGTTGCACTTTTGGCTGCCTAGCGCCAATGCAGGCACCTTTAATTCATGATGCAAAGGTGACTGCATTGGTGGCAGGATCGTTTTTGTGCAGGAAGGGACAACTTTCTACACAAAAAACAATCCTCAGAGGCATGTTCCTCTTTCTATGTGTGCTGCAGAATGCAGCACATGTGGACAGAGGAAAGACCAAGGAAAAAATAAAGATATTTCTCTCATTATAATGCCTCTTCTAGGGAGGCGTAGCATTTTGACACATTCCCAGGTCTACCACTAATGGTAAATCTAGGAATGCATCAAAATCCATGGCTGGTTACATGAGAACCCCTCGCTCCACGCATGGAACGCCACCAGGGGGCAGATTAGCTCAGGGCAGCGATTTGTGCTGCCTTGTATTACTACAGACTTATCAAGCCATGCAGGGTCACACAAGGTATCCTAGCATGGCTTGATAAATCTGACTTAGGTTTTGAGTCACCCATGTGTCCCCTTGCCTGGCGCAAGGGCGAAGCAAAACCTTAACAAATCTGTCCCTAAGGATTTAGGCAGTCTGTGAGAAGGGTGGAAAGGGTGATGGTGTGACCATGTATTACAAATAATAGAATGTCATATGTTAAATGGTTATTGCAGGTCACTGTGGATGTCTATGACCTCATCAAGGAACTCCTTTGTGACTTACACTAGCCTAATATTGTAAGTCAAGTGGTAATTTATCCTATATTTCAATTGCGATTCTCCTATTAACATGACCAGAGAATCTGGATTTCATTAAAGACACGGAGGCTAACATTATGCATACAACTTTTAATGCAGTCCAAGCATAGCCGCATATGTCACAAAGCAAAAGTTCCAACTTAGAATACATATGAACCAACAATAGCATGAATCACTAGGTAGTCAGCCTCTTTTAAATGTGGTGACAGTGAGAAAGGAAATGTCCAAACAACTCCAATGAAACATCAAACTTGAAGAAGGATGACGGAAGAATACACCAACCACGATTGATTCACCAGATGTGGAATCAAGAAGACAAAATCAAGAAAGGTTATCTGCAAAACAAAGAAAGGTTGTTAATAAACCCAAATAAAAATATTAAGGATTTGAATAATAAACAATCAGCTAAATAACAGTCCTGAAAAGGAAAAGAAAGTAAACAGTCCTGCAAAGGAAAAGAATGTAAGCTTGTAAGTAAAATATTCAAATAAGCATATCATATCATAAACATCAACCTGTACCGTAATATATCATATAATCATCCACCTAGGGAAAGGGTGGGAGGGATAATGTTAGCCTCCGTGTCTTTAATGAAATCCAGATTCTCTGGTCATGTTAATAGGAGAATCGCAATTTCATTACAAGACCGGAGGCTACCATTATGCATGTTGGTAGCCATGTAAAACAACATCAGACACGTGAGATACAGGTTTGCAATAATGATGAGCAAAGGTTCTAGAATTAGACCAATCACCAGCCTTTAGAATATCATCTAACTTACCACCTGACCAGAATGACTTACTGGCCATTGCGCCTCTAATAGAATGTGATTTAAAAATATCCAGATTGATTCCAGCAAGCTTCATGACTGTCTTAACACATCTAGCAATAGAGGAAGAAGAAATGCCTTTGTGGGGTTTAACAAAAGAGATGAGTAATTGAGATACATTCAAAGGACGAAGAGAGTTCATTCTAACATCGTATTCTTTCATACATTGAACAACACAGAGTTTAGTGCAACTATCAAAACGAGGATAGAAAATAGAATCTGACATAGTTTTAGTTCTTCCATGTATTTCAAAATTAACCCCAAACATATCATAAGATCTATAAGAAATATCAAGAGCTTTAACATCAGAAACTCTTCTGCATGAAATTAAGCAAAGAAGAGTAGCTAATTTGATAGAAAGATTCTTCCGGCTGAGAAGAGAATTAACTGGCCAAGAACAGAAAAGGTCGAGAATTAATTTAACATCCCATAGAGATTGATATCTAGGTTGAGGAGGTCTTCTAAGTCTAATACTCTTAAGTATTCTCCAAATAATAGGATTTTTACCTACCGTTTTATTGTTAATTAGAGAATGTCCAGCAGAAATAGCAGATCTAAAACAATTGAGAGATCTGTAACTCAAACCTCTGTCTTATTGTTCTCCAAGAAAATTAACTATATCAACAATAGGTGCCTCCACGGGATCCAAGTCCCTTTCTAAGCACCAACGTGACCAGACTTTCCAAATGTTGTTGTACCGGTAATGTGTCCCAGGGGCCCACGACTCTCCAAGGAGAGTTGAAGCTGTTGACGAAAGTCTTGCGAGATCGTTAGATCTCCTGACACCTTCCAAGCAAGAAGGTTCAAATTCCCTGTCTGAATAAGAGGGTGAATTTGACCGTCTGCGTCTGTGAGAAGATCTTTCAGAGGAGGATTTAGGAAGGGAAAATCGTAGGTTAGTTCCAGAGCTGTTGGGAACCGTGCTTGGGATGGCCAAAACGGAGTTACTAGGACAATTGAGGAATGTTCTTGTCTCACTTTCTGAAGGAGTCTCTGGATCATTGCGAGTGGAGGGAAGGCATAAGCGTTGATCCCTTCCAAAGATTGGAGAAAGGCATTCACTGCTAGAGCACCGAGATCGGGCATCCAGCTGAAATAGGATACCAATTGGGTAGTCAATCTGCTCGCAAATAGGTCTATTTGGAATGGGCCCCAGAAATGATTCAGGGAGTTGAAAACAGAAGTGTTGAGTTTGCAATCGCTGTAATCCAAGATGAATCTTGAATTCCGATCTGCGCAAAGATTGGATTTCCCGGGAAGGTATTCTGCTCTCAGAGAGATTTTGTGTTCTAGGCAGAAAAACCAAAGCTTCTTTGCTAGATTGGAGAGGTCTTCTGACTTGGTCCCTCCTAGATGGTTTATGTAAGCGACGGAAGCGTTTGAAGCTCATTAGAGCATAAAGCCCTGTAGTTAATTCTAGATAATTGATGTGGTGCAGGGACTCTTGCTGCGACCAAATACCTCCAGTGTTTTGGTCCTGTAGACAAGCACCCAGCCATGAAGGCTGGCATCCGATTCTAGAATAAAATCTGGTGCTGACCAAAGATCGCTCTCCCATTCCATGCATCTAGATTGTCTAACCACCATGTTAGTTCTAAGATTGCTTCTGGGTTTAAGGAAATTTGATCTCCGTACCAAAGACCTAATCTGAGAGCTCTTGCTTTTATTCTCTGAAGGGCTCGATAATTCAATGGCCCCGGAAAAATGGCCTGAATGGAAGAAGATAGAAGGCCTAAAAGTCTGGCTAGTTCTCTTAGGGTGAGATTTTTTTGTTTCAATAAATGTCTTATCTCCTTTATGATTTTGGCAATGTTCTTGGAAGGGAGAAGACATTCTGTTGTGTCTTCTTTGAGGGAATTAGATTGGATTTTTCCCTGTTTATGATAAAACCCAGACCAGACTTTCTAAGAGGTCTATAACTGTCTTGAGATCTTTGATGATTTGAGCATAATCTTGAGAAAGAATCAGGATGTCGTCTAAGTAGATGATGAGACGAATAACCTTTTCTCTTGGACATGAGGCAACTGCTCTCAGTACCTTGGTGAAACACCATGGGGCAGAGGAGAGACCGAAGGGGAGAGCCTGAAATTGAAAGAGTTGGTTTTTCCAAATGAACTGAAGAAAGGGTTGGTGTTCCTTTGCCATGGGAATGGTAAAGTAGGCGTCCTTCAGATCTAATTTGACCAGCCAGTTTCCATCTAGTAAGAGGTCTCTGAGAAGATGGATGCCCTCCATCTTGAAATGTCGGTAGACGAGGAATTTGTTGAGTTCTCTGAGATTTATAACCGGTCTCCAACCCTTGTCTTTCTTTTCCACAAGGAAGAGAGTACTTATGAATCTCATAAATTCCATGGGAACTTCTAAAATTGCTCCTTTTTTTAAGCATTGAGGAAATTTCTTCCTCTATGATTTTTTCTTGATCTAGTGTAAGGGGAATCGGTCTTGGGAGAGAGTTCTGGATTGGAGTCTGGATAAAATCTATTGAAAAACCGAGAACAGTGTTTAGAACCCAGGGGTCTAGTGTAATAATTTTCCAATTATGGTAAAAGAATTTCAGTCTCCCATCCACTTTTGGATTCGAAGAAAGGGAAGGGGAAGCTGTACTCACTTTGAGGGGTGGATTCAGCAGGTGCTCCTCTAGCTCAGAATCCTCTCGAGCGAAAACCTCTTCCTCTGGGTGGATAGAACTGTGGTTGGTTGGATGGATGGTATCCTCTACCAAAATTCCCTCTGTTTCTTGGAAAGGGGCGTCGGTTGAACCGGACGGAAGATAGCCCCCTTCTACCGGCCCTTCCAAAAAGGTTGCTGTTAAAAACTTTTTTCATGTTCTGGTGCGCGTTATCGAAAGCGGTAAAGGTCGATACATATTTGCCCAAACTTTTTATTAAATCTTCTCCAAAAAGTAAACCTTTTGGATTAATTGAGGTTTCCTTTTCAGCCATATCGATTAGTTTAGGGCTAATTTTAGTGTATCAAGAGGGCTGCCATTAAGGTAACTCTCTTCTGCTGCGTCGATTATTTTTGTTAGGGGTCCTAGAATGCCGAGAACTTTATCTTGACAGATCTTAAGCGATCTTTCCAGGCCTTTACGCAGGTCTCTCCCTAATTTAAATAGGTAGGTAATTAATTCTGGGTCAAGGTTAGGAGTTTGACAAACTTTACCTTCGATTGAAGGTCTGGTACACTCTGCTCTTAAGAGATTACGAGTCTCTCTTTCTAAAGGATTTCTAATCCATTTAGTTATGAATTTAGATACATGCTCGTGTGGGGTCCACTCAGAGCTTCTAGGGTGTTTAATGTTAAAAGGGGAGACCATCTCCTCCCCCAAAGGGTCCAAAATACTATCCTTAGAAGATGAAGGACTGTTATTATCATTTAAGAGAAAGGAATCAATATCTTGATCATCCTCATCGAGATCAAGAATATATTCGTCAGGAAATTCTGAGCCATCATCAATATCAATAGGATCATTGTCTAGAGCACTTTGATGAATTGTGCCGCGAGGGACACCCATTAAATTTGTGCCGCTAAGGACACCTTTCAAATTTGTGCCGTAAGGGACACCTGAGGCAAATGAGGTGCGAGGACCTCCTGTAAAACCTGAGGGGCTAAGACCTCCTGTGCTCTCTGGGGTATAATCAATATTTTTGCTTTTTTTATGCCTCTTACCCCTTTGTTCAGTGAGATCATTAACCTCTGTTATGCCCAGATCTGATAAATAATCGTTTTCATGGATCAAGGATATCTTAGATGACATAACTTGAGAGAGAGTAGAAAACATACATGATCTCATTTCCTTATGGATACGTTTTTTGATGGCATCATTAGTAAAATCAGATTCAACAGTATTACCATGAATTGAATCCGAATCTGAGTCAGACATGTTAGTCAAATAAATATATATAAATGTCTGATCCTCTAATTTTTTTATTTTTTTTAATAATATAATTAACTTGTAAATATCAATTATAACTGTCTGATTTCCTTTTTTTTAATTTTTATAATATAATAAACTTTCTGATTATTGGGGGGGTGTTACACAGATAATCGGATTATGCTAATAGAGGTAACTAAATATTATAATTTCCCAATTTATAATCAAAGAAATGAAGCGCAGTAAGAAACATGAAGCCTCGAGCATAGCAAAGCTTTCCGAAAATATAAATGAACTCCAAAGCAGTGGGGAAGGTAACTACACTTGCGACGCGAGTCAATGTGGGCTTTTAAACATTTCACGCGCTAGTTTCAAAGACTTAGTATCATTCATGAAATATAAAGACAAACGAAGGGAAGGAAAAAACGGAAGCCAACCTCCGTAAATTGGAGGTTGTGAAACCGAAAACAAGGAATGAAAAGGTGTTACTGTACCTTATAACATTGTACCTTATAACATAACATTGCATATATATATCCTTACATTGTATATATAAATATTTACTCCTGTAGGGATAAAAGAGGGTTACTCAGTATACGGTATTAAGGTAAATTAATAATAAAATACTAATCTTAAACTCTAAAATATAAGACTTTTCATGAGCTAAGTAGGAAGTTGACTTATCTTGCTTGGAGCCGCATTTAAAAGAGGCTGATTACCTAGTGATTCATGCTATTGTTGGTTCATATGTATTCTAAGTTGGAACTTTTGCTTTGTGACATATGCGGCTATGCTTGGACTGCATTAAAAGTTGTATGCATAATGTTAGCCTCCGGTCTTGTAATGAAATTATACAGGTCACTGCAAGCGTATATTCTTTCAAGGTAAAGTTGCTTTATTGAGAAATAAAACGCTAACATAACATAGACAATATCTAGGAACTTGTATATATTGTAAGAATGCACTCAAAAAAATATCATAAAGAGTTGAAGCAGTTTAACATATTTGAAATATAATGGGGAAAAATGGAGAGGGCAGGAGGGGGGATGCATAAAGGAAGACCAAGTTAACAGCAGTGTAAAACATTACCTAAGAATAATATAGCCATACAATATAACAGAAATAACCGTACAAGGATGAGCATAGTAGTGCATATGGCAGACAAGTTGAGTAATCATGGCCGTTCAACATTTTCAGAAGAAGTACAAATAGGAGATTTATGAGCTACAACATTTAAGAAGTCTGAGGTAAACAATGTAAATCTCTATTAACAGACGGACAATAGAAAGAGGTAAAGGCAGTGTCTAATCTATGGTAATGACATACATTATTCCACCACTCTGTATAGGAAATATTTGATTAACATTTCCAATTGATAGAAATTTGCTGAAAAGCAAGAGCTAGCATAAGATCTAACAACCGTAAATTACTATATGATGACTGGATGTCTTCAGAAATACTACCCCCAAAAAAGTATCAGAGGAGTTAGTGGGCAACTTAAGTACAAAATTAAAGATTACTGAGACCAAACATTTACCCAGAAAGAAGCTGTAGGAGGACAATGGAACAGCAAATGCATAAGATCATCAATTTGGTGATCACAGGGCAAACATTTAGGAGATGAGCACATGGAGGATCTAGCTAGTGTGGAAGGGGTAAGATATAGCCTATGATAGAAAAAGAACAAAGACTGAGAAGAAGAAGCTGTTCTGGAAGTTTGGTATAGTTTATCCCAATTCTTATTCCAAAATAAAGTAGTCCAGGTACACCCCAAATCCGATTCCTGTTGCACTTTTAACTTAGTTTTGGATCTGACAGATGACAAAGAGCAAAGAAGTCACTATATAGATGAAGCTTTAGGGATAGAAGTAAGAATTGAAAAAAAGGTGCTTTTGATGAGGAAGAAGGGGAAGCGTGTGGTAATGAATGAAGAACATCATGAAGAATATTTATGAGAAGAAGATATTTCGATCAAAAGAAACAAGGACACTTAAATAAGTGTTGAAATTGTGAGAAGGAATGAGGATCATCATTTGAAAATAAATCCTTGACCCACATAATACCATTTTCCCTCCAGGCTTTCCAAAATAAAAGTGTGTTGTTAACATTAATCAGAGTGTTATGCCAGAAAGGAGACCTTAAAAGGAGGAGAATAAATTATGGAAGGCTTAGCAGAGAAGGCTATAACTTCACGGGGCAGAAATGAAGCTAGAAAAGAGCATTAAATATCCAACCATAAAAGGGTAAATGAAGTTTGCGATAAAGAGAGAGCAACCGAGAGGCTTATCGTGAGCAAAAACCGTTATGCTATAACCAGAAGTCAGGGAAATTAACTACACCATTCGTGTTTAGCTTTTCTAAGAAATTCAGGGGCATATTATCAAGAAACTGCATTAACATTATCGCCCATTCCCATAGTAGCCCATGTTCTGGTTTGAACATGGGCTTCTATGGGAATTCTCTACCGCGTATTATCAAGCCCATTATCACCATTTTCGGCGATAATGTTCATGCTGTGCTTGATAATATGCCCCTATTTGATATTTGATATTTGATATTTATGGATATTTATAGAGCGCAGACAATCGCTCCAAGGGAGCATCTTGGCGCTTGGCTGACATGCAGAGGGTGGTTGCGTAGAAGATGAAACGTGATGAAGAAACTGAGACTAGATGGCTGCCAATACAGAGGTGTCTGGTTGTTGGTACACCCATGTCTTTAGGAGTTTTCTAAAAAGGCTCTCCTTATCAGTTAGTCTAAGATTGATTGGAAGGTTGTTCCATGCCCTTGCTGCCAGGACGGTGAAAGTTTTCCCACCCCGGGTTTTGTACTTAAATCTTGGAATAATGATAAGATTTGTGCCGGAGGATCTCAGGCATCGCGAGGGGTTGTAACGTGTAAAACGCTTTGCAAAATAATGGGGTCCTGTGTTTTTCATGCTTTTAAAGACAGTGAGGAGAAGTTTAAAAAGAATCCTTTTGTGTAAAGGTAGCCAGAGGAGGGTATTCAGCGCCGCTGAAGCTGATGACCTTCTAGGAAGTCCCAGCACCAGTCTGGCAGCTGCATGTTGTATGCTTTGCAGTTTTTTTAGGGTGGACTTTTTCACTCCTGCCATTAATCCGTTGCAGTAGTCAAGGCGGGAGAGTATTACAGCTACCGTGACTGATTTTCGAGCTGCAATGGGGAGGAGAGCAAAGAATTTATTTTGGGATTTTATAAGTGCGAAACAACGTCCAGGAGTGATCCTGACGTGGTCATCGAAAGAAAGAGATGAATCGAATTGCACGCCCAGGTTCCGTGCTGAAGGTACCGCGCTGGGGGGGGCCTCAGATCCTACGGGCCACCACTCGGGCAGAAAGATAGATCTCTGCTCAGCAGAATGATTTCGGTCTTGGCACTGTTACATTTTAAGTGGTTTTTGTTAAGCCACTGGAAAACATCCGAGAGACAATTTTGGAAACGCAACTCTGCGCCCGCACACTTTTTGTCAATCGTGACGACAAGTTGTGTGTCGTCGGCGTATGACGTGACAAGGATCCCATGAGATTCTATCACAGCGAGAAGGGGAGCCATATAGATGTTGAAAAAAAGAGGACTTAATATGGACCCCTGGGGAACTCCTGATGTAATAGTTTCTCGCTGGATAGAAAGGGACCCAAGGACACAGTTTGGGACCTGTTAGATAGGAAGGATTTAACCCATGCCAAAGCTGTGTCTGTCACGCCGATCTCTCGCAGTCTATTGATCAAGATGGCATGCGAGATAGTGTTGAATGCTGCTGTTAGGTCAAGCAGGATGAGGCCGGCCTGATTGCCCTCATCCTGCAGGAACTTGATGGAGTCAGCTAGTTCGATCAAAGCTGTTTCAGTCGAATGACCGGAACGAAATCCCGACTGTTGAGGATGCAGAATGTTACGTGCCTCTACAAAAGTTTTTAACTCTCCGTGTACTAACTGTTCCGTGATCTTACCCAGGACAGGTAGTAGCGAGATGGGGCGCATGTTGGTGAGATCAGTAGGGGATTTGTTTTGCTTCTTCATCAGAGGCTTCACAATGGCCTTCTTCCAGTCATTGGGCACTATCCCGGATTCAAGAGATTCATTAATGATGGTGTTAATAAGGGGATTAACAGTATCAATCAAGTGGTGAAGGATACTGGGAGGGCAGGAGTCGGTGGGGGCTCCTGATTTGCATGCCAAAATTGCCTTACGTGTTTGTTGGAGGGAGACGGGTTTGAAACTAGAAAGCGGAAGATAGTTATCTGTTACCTCATTAGAGGTGGTCGGAGGAGAAGGGAAGTCTTTCTGGATATTAGCAATCTTATCTACAAAAAAGTCTGCGATTTTATTGCACAGGCTTGCAGATGGTGGAATTTCGGGTGCAAGAGATTTGGGATGGATGAAAGACTTAACTATAGTAAAAATAGTTTTTTGTTTTTGCTGGGCATCATTTATAGCTTTAGTGAAAAATTCCCTTTTTGCCACTTTTATGTTGGAAAGATATGTTTTCCTTTGTTGAACATAAAGTGCTCTTGCAACCTCATCATATGTTTTTCTCCATTTTCTTTCTAGCCTTCGACAGAGAAGATGACTATCAGATAGGGCCTGGGAGAACCAGGGTGCGTTAAGTTTACTTTTGTGTTGTTTCGTACGTTGGCTTTTGGGTTGGGAGTTAGCCAAAACAGTTTGATCCATCCAAGCATGGAAATTGTAGGAGTCAATTATCACATCTCCGGTAGGTTTTGGGGATTTAGGTAAGGGTTGAGGGTCCAGCATGATGCATTTCATAACTTGCCTCCAGTTGACTGTGAAGGAGGGGTGTGAGCGTTTCTTGCTGGGTACAGCAGGGACTTGGATTTTAATGTCGAAAGGGATGAAAAAGTGATCAGTCCAGATTTGAGGTAACGGAGGGAACGTAGTCAAAGTTGTAAGGTTGGAACAGATGCCATCGAGGGTATGTCCCGCAAGATGGGTTGCAGCAGTGACACGTTGGGATAGTCCAAAAATATTTAATAAATGTTGAAAGGAAGTGGCGTGGGGGTCAACACTGGACTCTAAATGCAAATTCATATCTCCTAATAAGGTGAAGTTGGAGTAATGTAATGTAAGTGCTCCCAGGACCTCATCTAGGGAGTCAAGGAAGGAAGAAGCATTGCCAGGGGGACGATATATAAGACCCCCGAAAAGGAGGTAGAGGCATTAATTTTAATTGAAAAACCCATGCCCTCACTGTCTTTAAGGTGGTCTAGATCAAATATATTGCAGGGGAGGGTTTTTTTGATGGCAAGTGCTACCCCACCACCGCGCCCAATTGGTCTGTCGCGCCTAAAAACAGTGAAATCAGGAGGAAGGGCAGTGGCCAGGTCAGGATTAGATGAGTCATTAAGCCAGGTTTCGGTAATGAAAAGAGCGTCTAGATCGTGGTCTGATATTAGATCATATATGTCTTGGCTATGACAGGCTAAAGATCTTGCGTTAATTAGACCTCCCTTAAAATGAATGGGGGTTGTCTTTAAGGGGGGTAGCGAATCGAACACTTCAGTGGTTAATACAGGGGGTTCCCATTTACAGTGTAAGCATAAAAAGGGACTGGATAGGGGATCCATGGGGGGGCAATCAGTGTGATGGTTGACTGTTTTATAACGTAGAGCAAATAGAGTTTTGCTATCGTACCTGATTGTGTGGGATAATTGGGCAGCATGCCCGGTGCCCGGCGCGGTCCGGTCGCGGACGGGCGCAGACGGGCTTGGCTTAGGCGCGGCTTCGGCGCGCATCCGGCGCGCCCGCTGCGCCAGCCCGCTATGCCGTCTGGCCGGCTTACACATCTTATGGAAAGAGAAAAGGGCGGGAGGACGGCGCGACTAGAACGCTGTCCCCGCCTGACTCAAGATGGCGCCCACCGCCGCCGAATGTCGGCAAAAGCGGCTGTGCCGAGTGAGGGCGGTCAAAAACTAATAAGAATGTAAGAGTGTCAGAGTACCTCGATAATAAATTCCCCTTAGCTCTTTCAAAGCCCCCCAAACAAAAGCGGATCAATGTGGTGAAAAGGTAAACAGTTTTTAAAAAGTGCTCCAAGCGCAGAACAGATAAAATTAGTGACAAGTTTAAAACACCACGTTATGAGGTGCACGCAGCTCGCAGCCCCAGTTCCCCTCACCGGGGAGAGCTTCTGTAAGGCCCTAAGAAACTTTGGAGTCTACTTTCTTTAAAATGTAGCAGGAATATAAACTGGGATCATTGAAGGAGTACACAGTGTTATAGGCGAAATCATCATGTTGATGGAATCCATATTACCCCACCAGAAAAGAAAGAGGGGATTCCAGGAGGAAAAAAGGTTGTCAACTTTATCTAGATAATCATTGGCATTCACCATGACTGAATCTTTGATGGATGGGACGACCTAGATGCCCAAATATTTAATTTTGGTTGTATTCCAGTGAACCCTGTGGTAGTGAAAGAATGACTAAAAGTAAACTTAGTAAGAGGGATGATTTCAGTTTTATCAGAATTATTCTTGTATCCTGAAACAGTGGAAAAGGTTGAAATGTTTTGAAGAAGGGCTGCAAAAGACTGCTCAGGAGTGGAAAGGATAAGAACTTAAGTATGTCATCAGCATTACTCAAATTTGTACATGATCATCTCCATATAGAAATCCATTAATTTCGGCATTATCTCTGATACGGGAAAGGAAAGGTTCCAAAGCAAGTATAAAGGAGGAGTTAAAGGACAATCCTGATGAAAACCATGATCTAACGGAGAATAGCAAAAGATCTTCCCGTTAACTAAAACTGAAACCATGGGGAATTGATACAGTAAGGAAATGAATAAAATAAAATCAGGACCTAACTCATGTCAGGCTACGGATGTAGGTAAGATCAAATGCTTTCTCAGCGTCAATAGAAATGGCATCCAGGGGATATGACAGAGAAGAGGCCTTATTTGAAGCATTCAGAACTAACCTCGAATTATCACAAGTAAATCTACATTTAATAAGTCCTGAGTGTTCCTTACCAATCATCAAAGGTAAGAAGGGTTCAAAGCATAAAGCTAGTAATTTGGTGAAAATGTTATAATCCATGTTGACTAACGAAATACACCTAATAATAATAATAATAATAAATCATTTATAGAGCACCTGGTTACACATAGAACAGTGTGTCCCCGCGCTGACCACAGATACATTCTACAGAGGAAAGAGGGTAACGGATTTATGAAATGGGGAAAAAGAGTGTTTTTAGTTTCCTCCGAAATCCTATTTCAGATGGCTCCATCCTCAGGTTCAGTGGTAGAGCATTCCAGTATTTGGGGGCTAGGTGCCTAAATGAGCGTCCGCCCATTCTTGCCCTACGAATACGAGGTGTTTTAAACAACATTGCGCCAGAAGATCTTAAATTGCGCGTCGGGCGATGTATTGCCAGGAGGCTCTTAAGGTAGTCTGGACCTTTATTCTGTGCTATGCGATGTGCGTAGCAGAGGGCTTTAAATTTAATACGCTCCCTGACAGGAAGCCAGTGAAGCTTAGCCAGGGCAGCTTTCCCTGATGCTCTGCGTGGGAGGCCAAGCACCAGACGTGCGGCCGCATTCTGCACACACTGCAGTTGGTGAAGTGCTTTTTGGGTAAGCCCTAGCAGCAAGGCGTTGCCGTAGTCAAGGTGAGGAGTTACTAGGGTGTGGACAATGGTTTTTCTAGCTACTGCAGGTAGTAGGTCTAAGACCTTACGTAGGACCTTAAGTAGGCCAAAGCATCTCCCTGTGACTTTCTGAACGTGGGTCTTGTACGAGAGGTAGTTTTTACAAAAAGCCATGTACTTAACTTCTTTATGGTATAGATAAATAGTAGTCTTCTGGAAGGAGCCACCAGTGGAACCAGACTCACAGAACCAGACTCACAGAAAAATTAAAAAAGTTGTAATAGCCTTGGAAGAAGATTAGAGAAGTGGAGAAAAATTCGACCAAAAAGCCATCATGGCCAGGGGATTTGTTCTTCTTAAGTGTTTAAAGTGCTCAAATAACATCTGATAAGGAAATGTCAACCTCTAAGGATGAGAAGTCTTTATGTTCTCCGGGGAATGTCTGGAATTCTGTAAATATGCATCTATCTGAAAAGGGAAAGGGGGAGATTCCAGTGTGCAGGGTGAATGATAAAATGTAGCAAATTCCACAAGAATCTCGGTATCTTTGAAGACAGGAAGTTGTATTTCATTTTTTATTGAATCTAACATGTGATCTTGCTTATGAATCTTCAAATAGTTAGCTAAAAGCCACTGTCTACAACATTTATAAAATTAAGTCAGAGTGGAAACCCTATTGAACTGTAGTTTTGCACAAATAAGCTCTTGCAAATGAGGTGTAGTAATTGAAGAGTAATATTGATGCTCTAAACGTTTAATATCCAATAAAAGGGACTGATGCTGTTTAATAATGAATCATTTTCCCCGAGATACAACATCAATATTATGACCTCAGGTAGCAGATTTAAAAAGTATCTCAAAGTAATTGCAGAGAGATAGTAGAGTCTATATGAATACTAAAAAAATCCTCAGAAAAAGCAGAAACAGAGGGAAAATAAAGTAGGGTTGAGTAAAAGAGAGTTATTGAACATCCATCTATTAGATTTGGAATGCACCGCAAGCAAATCAAAATCGGTAATGACAAGGGCATGATCTGGAATCATAATAGGTTCAACAGAGGAGCCAATGAGATTTTGGGAAAGCAATTTTGAAACACAAATATGATCCAGTCTAGAGAGGGAGCCATGAGGTGGCAAGAAAAAAGAAAATTTTCTACCAGCTAGATTGCAAATTCTTCATGGGAAAACAAAAAGACGTTGAGATAGAAGGGTATAAGGAATTGAATTGTTTGTGCATTTTCTGGGGAATATATTTAGCTGGGTATTGACAACCAATGAAGGGGTCTTGTACTTGATTACAGTCAACACCTATTGGAGTTGGATTTTTTTGCAGGGGTATCCCCAAACTTGTTGCTTCTTCCTCCTATTTGTTCCTGACATGTTGTTGTTGGCTTTAGGACTTTAGGAACTTTCCTACCGCTGATAAATGCTAAAGTGCATTTGCTCTCCGGGTAAATTGTTATCATAATTGGTTATCCACGATTGGCATATTTGATTTACTGGTAAGCCCCTTGTAAAGTGCACTGAGTATGCCAGGGCCTGTAAATCAAATACTACTAGTGTGCCTCTAGCACTGATTCTCCCACCAACATGAGTAGCCCTGGGAAGCTATCTCACTCCTGCCACTGCAGTGTCTGCGTTCAGTTTTAAACTGCCATGTGGACCTGGCAAGTGCGCCCACTGGCCAGGCTCCTACCTTCCTTTTTCTTACATGTAAGACACCGCTATGGTAGGCCTAAGATATCACAAGCAACTATGGTATGCAGTTCCTTTTAGAGAGAGTAGAGGAAGAAGAGACCTAGTCGGTCTAACACACTAACCCTATGGTGGAGACAGAATGTCTCCCACTTTGGGATTTGGGGCCCTCACATACCCTGCTGGGTGTCATGCTTCATCATAGGGCATGCTCCTCAGGGGCACCCTATGAGGGGCTCTTTTTCGGAGATCTTTTTGTCCCAGGCCGTTAGTTGCAGTGTGGGAATAGGGCCTCGTAATGTAGATGTGGGTGCAGAATGTGAAGGAAAAGTGCACAGAAGGCTAAAATGAGGCACAGGGGTCCTCTACATCAAATTTAATTAGCAATTCCACTAGTCCCAATTAAAATCAGAAAGGTGTGTCACCACTGAGGTAATGGACAGTGGTGGGTACAGGATAGAGGTCGACATGTTTCTTGTCCAGTGTATCAAAAAGATCATGTGGGAATTTTTCAGGACCAAAAGTCTACTATCTACACAGTGGTTGGTTCCAGTGCTAGTGTCAAGTGTAACCCAAACACTTAAGTAGCCTAGCAATGAGGTACCTTATTAGCAGACCGACCTAAAACAGAAAATGGAAATGATAACAACATAAATCATATGGAACAACATTAAAAGCAGCCTCTGAGGAGACAACATGCATAGGTTACATGCTAAGGTGTTTAGTAGAACTCATAGATGACAAGCGCTGGGGAAAGGAAGAAACAATGTGGCAAATGTGTGGCACATCTAAGGTCTGAAATAAATGTGGTGGTTAAACAGCAACCATGGTTAGCTTGCAGCAATAACTTACCCAATTTGTACGGCTCACTAGTCCCTTCAAAAGACTGGCAGAGGGTAGTAATAATATTAAAAGTCCTAAATTGTCATAAAGTGACATCATAAGATTTCATTAAGGCAGCAGGGTTTCCAAGTGGTATAGTACCAGTGTAGCAAAAGAGCACGGGCGCGCCAAGAGACATCCCCGTGGTGAGTCAGTTACTCAGGTACTCACGATTCAGCAGCAGCTGGATTGCCAGAAGATCTACTCCTCTCTCCGCCAGCTCGGAAGAGTGCGGAAAGAGAGAACGGCTAAAATAAGTACCTTGCGCCGGCAGAAGGGCTCAGGTGTTCCAGAAGCTTCCTGCCCATGTAAGACCTGTCTGGCAGTGAGTTAGCAACGTTAGTGAGTATCACTGAAGTTGAGGTGAGCCACGAAGGGTGCCAACTTGGTTGAGGGGTATGTAGAATGAGTGTGATAAGAGGCGGCTCACAGGTAGTATGGCCGTAAGTGCCAGATTAAAACACAATGGGATTGGAGAATCGTGGCACCCGTGGGTAGACTCAGCTGAATCAAAAAAGGGAGGGTGGCACATGCAAAGGTGATACCTAGGTATGCTACCTCTGGACTGGCAGGTCTGCAACAGCAGGGAGTATCACTGGGCCAGGGACTAGCCAAAGTGGCACCGTCCCAGTAGAGGGGGTCACATGACTAGTTGCAAAAGGGACGGCTCCCCAGGCGTGCAAACCAGCAATAAAACCCTTGGAGAAAGTGATCCTAGTGTACTAGGTAATGGTCATGGGGAGAATGAAGAGTTCCGGTGTACCATCGAAGGTTGCACATTAAGAGTTGACAAGTATGCATATGAGAATGCAGTCGGCGAGAATAAGAGTGGTATCATGCCGTTCATTGCAGTTTGTACAACCTCAACCACTGGGGAGGTAGGGAGAGGCAATGCAAACGATAGGCATGGAACAACTCGATTCGTTCTCTAGCTAGTGTTATCCTAACCTCTAAGGTGTTGCTGGATCAAAAATATGATTGACCATGGTCCCATGCAGGTGTGAGATACATCAAACGTGGTGGCCAGAGTTGGGGTGGGGACTATTCAGACAAATATTAGGGATGTCGTGAATGAGGGTTATGACATCCTGGCTCATGGTTGTACAAAACTGTAGGTGATGTACTATCTAATATGTTCGTTCCACGGGATATCTTCATTCAGACTATTTTTGTCACAGGAAATATGAAAAGTATTGTTCCTTCCTGAAGAAGGTGTGTTTGCTCATGCGTGGGTGTGCCTCTACAATTGTCCTTTTAAGACTGTCTGGTGTATGGCCCTTTGAAAAATGTGAACAAAGCTTAATGTTGAGCTTGTGACAATGAATGTTGCTCCGATGTTCCATGGTTCCTGTCTTGGCCATCCTAGTGGTCATACCTATGTAGCGTAGGTTGCAAGGACACGTGAGGGTGTAAATTCCTTGTGTTGCAATTTGTATGTCTTTTTGTACCCATTTAAAATGGGGACAAATGGATTTCCTTGGTTGATTCAGTAAGGGCACATATGGTGCATGGCCCACATGGGAAATGGCCTGTCACCGGAGAAAGTCTCCACAACGGTCAGTGGTCAGCTTGGGTGCTGTGTGGTGGTCTGATATGACAAGTATGTCTTTCATGATCCTGGTGCATGTAAATGCGAATCGTGGTGGTGATAGTGTTAGTTCACCATTTTGCAGAATGCCTTAATGTTTCTTAATGATCTTTCGATTTTTGTTAGAGTCAGGGGTGAAAGTGGTGACACACATGAGGTGTCTGTAGTGCTTCTTTGGTTCTCCTCTAGCTGTGCCTCTCTGTTTTTCTTGCGAGCCTGCTTTTTTGCTATGTTGATGCTTTGGGAAGGTTAATCATGCAGCCTCTAATTGTGTACCAGTTGGTCAGCCTTGATGTCGTAATCAGCGACAGTACTACAGTTACGTTGTAGCCGCAGAAACTGACAGAATAGCAGATTGTCTCTTTGTGCTTTTAGGTGGTGACTACTGTACAGAAGAAGACTATTGTAGTCTGAGGGTTTCTTGTATAGTGTGGTGCACAGTTGGCCTCCCGTTAATGTGATCATCAGTAAGCCTGGGCAAAGCACTACGCTACGCATGCGTAGTTTGCAAAGTTTGCGCTACTGAGCACTTTGTGAATTGCACGTAGCACAGTGCAAACACGCGTAGCATAGTGCAGCAGTCATTTTTTGCTTGCCCATCAGATCAGGACTGTTCCCATGAGGCACAGGGTCAGACTGATTTGCATATAGCCATGTCTGAACTGGGGTGGCAGAGTGGGCTAAAGAAAGGTGATGGATTAAACCCAGATCTTTTGACTGGGTGTGAGTGTTTGATTGATTCAGATGCTCCGTCCATCACCACCCCCTTTTGTACCGCTTTTGGCGGCCATAAGTGGGGCAGGGTATGCTCAGACGTGAGTCCCTTGGTCACTTTGCCACTGGATTCAAGCAAGCCGGGCTGAAGACGGCTGGAATGCCAGAAACCGGTCCTCGGTAGCTTGTTTCCGGTCCAGAGAAGACATGGCTTGGCAGTTCGGGCCGGACTGTTCCCATGAGGCACAGGGTCAGACTGATTTGCATATAGCCATGTCTGAACTGGGGTGGCAGAGTGGGCTAAAGAATGGTGATGGATTAAACCCAGATCTTTTGACTGGTTGTGAGTGTTTGATTGATTCAGATGCTCCATCCATCACCACCCCCTTTTGTGCCGCTTTTGGCCGCCATAAGTGTGGCAGGGTATGCCCAGACGTGAGTCCCTTGCTCACTTTGCCACTGGATTCAAGCAAGCCAGGCTGAAGACGGCTGGAATGCCAGAAACCGGTCCTCTGTAGCTTGTTTCCGGTCCAGGGAAGACATGGCTTGGCAGTTCGGGCTGGGCTGTTCCCATGAGGCACAGGGTCAGACTGATTTGCATATAGCTATGTCTGAACTGGGGTGGCAGAGTGGGCTAAAGAATGGTGATGGATTAAACCCAGATCTTTTGACTAGGTGTGAGTGTTTGATTGATTCAGATGCTCCGTCCATCACCACCCCCTTTTGTACCGCTTTTGGCCGCCATAAATGTTGCAGGGTATGCTCAGACGTGAGTCCCTTGCTCACTTTGCCACTGGATTCAAGCAAGCCGGGCTGAAGATGGCTGGAATGCCAGAAACCGGTCCTCTGTAGCTTGTTTCCGGTCCAGGGAAGACATGGCTTGGCAGTTCGGGCTGGACTGTTCCCATGAGGCACAGGGTCAGACTGATTTGCATATAGCAATGTCTGAACTGGGGTGGCAGAGTGGGCTAAAGAACGGTGATGGATTAAACCCAGATCTTTTGACTGGGTGTGAGTGTTTGATTGATTCAGATGCTCCGTCCATCACCACCCCCTTTTGTACCTCTTTTAGAAAGTAGGCATTTTCTTATTTAACGATTCTGTATGACTCTGCCTGTGTGCGGACTGACTGTCGGGTTTTGGAGTGACAGGGACTCGGGCTGTGCATTCACTGTAGACAGCCATTGGGGGGTTGAGATGTGCCTGGCCCTTCCTGTATAACTCAGAACTGAGCTGAATGAGGCGTGGCTACATTTAGAGAAGTGGGATGAGATTACCTTGCACTTGAATAGGTCCTGTCTCCCTTGCACAATGCTGTTTCCACCCCATGTGGTCATACTGGACCAGTGAGTCCAGAATTGGCTTGGACTAGGCTCAGAGACCCTTGCACAAAGAGAACAATGACATTTGGGCTATAAGTATTACACTTAAAACCCCATGACTTTAGATCACTTCTGGATTCAAGAGGAACCTTTGCCAAAGAGAAGAGCGGAAGAGTGGTGAGGAGGAGCATGGCCATATTGTTGTGTGCTGTGTGGGGTTGGCCTACAGTAGCTGTTTCTGCCAAGGAAAGGACAAAGACTGGCACTTTGCTGTGAACCTGCATGAAGAAGAATCTCCAAGGGCCTGTGTGGGCTAGCCTCTTGTTCTGAAGTCTCAGAGTCCCTAACTGCGCAGAGACGCCTATTCCAGTTTGGCGTCTCTAGAGGTTGTTCCTGCTGTTGGGAGCTGGAAGAAACCGGAAGAACTGAGTAAAAAGACTCTTCGCCCTTCTTGCGTCTGTTTTTCCTGATGCAGCACCACCATGCAAGAAGAATCTCCATGCACTGCTGCACTGCTTCAGAGACAACGCAGTTCCTGTCCTGGCTGCAAGAACCAACTCATCATGGCATCGCAGCTGAAGAAACCGATGCAGCGCCACTTGTCGTCGCCATATTGATCGCCGACGCATCTCGATTTCCACACATTGCACCTGTGCGGCAAGTTTTCCTGACGCTTCACCCGCAGACCAGAACCATTTTGGAGTCGATTCATCACTTACCTCTACAGTCCAGATTTGATGCATTACTTCTCCTGTGTGCAGCAGAACTATGGCATTCACTCATCAAGGACTTAGGAACTAACTCATATCTTTGTTTCTCAACGCTTTCCTCCTCTGCGGCCGCTTTGTCTTGTGAATTTTTGGCTCATCTACAGGTACTTTGTGTAGAATCACAGATCCATAGTTTTCAATGTGCCAAGTTGCTTGAAACCTTTGGAAAGTCATTTTGTTAATAAATATATGTTGGATTTTGGCCGTTTTGGTCTTGTTGAGTTTAGATTAAGATAATTTATTTTTCTAAATTGGTGTTGTGTCCATATATGTTGTTATTACTGTATTACTATGTGTTTTAAGTACAAATACTTTACACATTGCCTTTGGGATAAGCCTGTCTGCACATGCAAAGGTGCACAGGAGGTATCTAGAGTGTGTACCCCCCTTACCCTGACTAGAAGCAAGGGTCCCTAATCGGACAAAGGTACCAACCTCTGCCAACTAGAGACCCTCATTTCTAACATCACCAAAATAAAAAAAGGCATCAACATATTGCACTTACTTTTAGGAATATCATGCCTAAATGAGTTTTCAATTTGAGTGGGGCCATAAATATTACAAATAGGTATTATTAACCAATTTTAAATTCTTATGACAAAGAAGAATAATGCAATTTTCCTCATTTAAGTAAGGACAAACAAAAACACAACCCACCCAGCCATGTTTAAGTTTTAAAGCCTCTAGTTCAGAAAGATTAGTTTCTTGGAGAAGAACGAGGTCAAGAGAATATTTAGCCAAATGTGATGACATTCTCTGCCTCTTTATAGGATTAATTACTCCTTTAATGTTCCAAGGGATAACTATGACTGGAACAACAAATAGAAATATATACACATAGTTGGTCTTTTAAGATAGGAAATACAAGAAACAATAAGAAATTGAAAAAGAAGACAGAAAGAAACAAGAAAAAAGATAGGTCAGAGGGAAGAAAAGGAGAAGATCAAAAGGAGAAACAAGTACATGTCAAGCAATGATGACTGTAAAAACATACCTGATGACAATGAACACGAGGGAAGAGTTGATGAAAGCCCGGGGAAAGATGGCACAGCATCGGAGAACACATCAAAAGACGGACGGAACAAGGTAAATGAGTGGATAAAACAGCAAGGAACCTGAAAAAAGAAGAAGGTTAATCAGTAACTGCAAAACATGACAATTAGCATGAGACTGTGCAATTGAAAAATAACACCAAGAACTAAGATAATATGCAGGAGTAACCATAAAGTACAAAAACAGTCATCTCAATGAGGAAGCACAATTATCCATGGAGCTGAAAGAATGAAGACTAAGAAATTCACACAGATCAACAGGAGCAGTGAACAAGGTTTTATTCTGAAAGTTTACTTTGAAGAGACAAGGGTGGAATAGGCTAAAGCTGTCACCCAAAGAATGTAATTGAGGACGAAGATCCAGGAACTCTTTTAGCATTGCAACTATAGCTCTTGAGACATCCTGTGATATGAAAAGCTTACTTCTTTGTCGAAAAAGTTGCTTTTTAGACTTCACTGCACTGAGGACTTTTACTAAGACAGTAAATTCCAGAAAAAAAGATAATGAGTCCTCTAGGTCTGGGTGACAAATATGACGAAAGAGAGCTGGACCTAGACGATGAGCTCAATGAATATTCAAATGTGTGGAGGAAGGCAAGCCCACCAGCTGAGGTAAAAAAGAAGTAAAAAAGGAAATAGGAACCATTTTTCCAATCCTTCTTGAAGACAATAGAGGTGTAGGTTATTTCCTCTATTTCTGTTTTCAAAATCTTTCGAGTAAGCCTTCAATAACGCAACCTCTTTTTCCAATGCTGACATTTTTGATGGCTTATCTTCTACAAATGGGAGTAGGAAGTGTGGGGGATATATATTCCCCCCAGAATTTAGAGTGAGGGGGACACAGGGGACAAGTCTGGGTGGAAGAGGGAACAAAATAATTTCCTCTCTCCCATGTGTGTTTCGCAGAAGCATTAGCGTGAAAGTGCTACTTGTAATGGCCCAGCACTTGTCCTGTGACCTGACTCCAATTGCATATTATCATGCGTGAAATGCCCTTATGGCTCTGCCCCTCTCCCCATCCACCTCGTGTGTGTCTCAGCTCGGGGTGCTGCAGCTTGAGCTGCTGTGGTCTCAGCTGAGCGAGTTTTTAACAGGTCTTGAAAAGACCATTTGCATGCCTTTGGAAATGGGTAGGGAGGCTTTGTTTGTTTTGTTCACCGGGTTCAGTACCCCCCGGGTCAGCACTCTCCAGTTCGGTTTAGCCCCTGCTCACATGCTAGCCTTATTTGTTGGCTACTGAACTGACCAAGCTGCACGTTTCAAGTGTGAGATGCCTAAGCCAGTAACAATTCCCAAGGAGTTTATTAACAGTAATACTAAAGTCAGATAGGCCCATCGCCACACTATTTGACTCTGTCCTAACTGCCACTAATATAATTCAGGTGGGCAATGACTTTTATTCTGTCATAGGCACTTGCATCACAAACACCAGGATAATCCAGGACACACCCCAACTACCCATTCAAAAAAAAGAAACTAAAAGACAAAAGCAATAATGTAATCTAACAATCTAAATACTAGTCATAAAAACTACAAAACATATATACCCACAACAAATAGACATAACATAAATAAGAATAGTTAGAATAACAACACAAGTGGATCTCATTTAGGCTAGGGTGGAATTTAATTTACACAAGCATAATCTTACGTTACTTTTGGCATTTCCCATTATGATTGTTAAATGAAAAGGCCTGAGTTTATGCCATGTTGCATAACTGAAATTTTGTTTGGGTAAAAGTCCTATGACAGGAGCACAGGAAGAGAGCAAATAACCCTAAAGTTAGCTACTGTTGATAGTGTCAGGAGCAATGTAGCTTTTTATGTCTCGCGTAGCGTTGCTCTGCGAGACCTCTTGTGATCAAGGAGATTTCTGAAGGGGACTTGATGCTTTTTGGCCACTGCCCTTTCTCCCATTCTTCCGGCCCATCCAGACTGGCTCATCTGCTTCACGGCTTTTGTGAAGCGATTTCTTACCTCAACATCACCCGGTTGTTTATTTTTGCATCGTGCTTTCACTTAAAGTGAAAGTGAGAACACGGTGCAAATATAAACCAGCAGCTGCCTTCCTGCAATGGCGAGCGCTTGTTGCTATTGAAGTGAGACAGCTTGCTACTCTGACCTTCAGATCTACGCCTGCACTCTGGTCTGGATCGCTTGCTGACAAGCAGAGATTGGGCCTCTAAATGACTGGATATTGACAGCTTGTCGTATGTCATATATGAACTCGACCTGCGACTCTGAGCTGGGGCAGAGTGCTTGCCTTTCCAGTTCCTGTCCTTCCCACAGTGCTCTCCCCCGTTTTCCGAGGTATGAGCTCGTCTTTTTGTTTTAAGGCAGACTCTTGCACTGGTGCGGCTGGGTGTTGTCCTGGCACACTGTTGGCTCACGTGGCACGGCTTGTGTGCTTTCAGGGAGGTGTGTCCACCTCTGCAGAAGGGAGGGAGCTCTTCAGACAGCAAAACAAGCCTCCTTGCTTCTTTGAGCCGAGAGCGTGCCAGAATGTATTCTCGGCTCTGAACGTGCTGACCAGAAAAGCAGGCTACCCACGCACTGCCCTGTAGTGGACACAGAACTTCATTGCCTTTCTTGTAAACAACATGGAGCGCTGCCCTCAAGCAGTCGGTGTGAATGCAGTTCAGGGTGCTGCTTGTCTCCACCACTGCACCCCTATCCTGACCGTGGTTTCCCCTCCAACTCTTGTGCTACTATGTAATGCGCTGGATAGCACGATACCGTTATACTCTGTATTGCTAATTGCCTGTGCATCTGTTGGTGCTACTTACCTATTTCATTCTCCACATACCAGTTAAAACGCTATACTACCCCTGGCTGCTTCTGTTTACAGAAAAGTCTTGCTATACTCACAATTTGGTTTTCATGTTGTACTGTGTGACTGGATTAGGGCACTGTCTTTGGCTAGGTTTGTGCTATGTAAATACTATATAAATTAGACAGGAAATGGTAGAGTATGCAGATAAAGGCCAGGTGCAGTCACCACAAAAGTCCCTCATGGAGCAGCTTTGTATTTCATAAACTGAGTTCACTTTGGGCTGGGCTGGGTGGGTAGGCCCCACCAGATGGACTTCAGCCCTGTGTACCGAGGTTAATATATGACCCAGAACCAGCCGATCCCTAGGCATCTATACTGAAATGGTCAGTTTTGCCCCTCAGATCTCCACAGGGATGTAGATGTGCTGGGGTGAAGGTTCAAGCCTGTTCCTGAGGGCCTGCAGTAACTGCCACCTGGTTACACGGCCTCTTCCTTACAGGTACCCACAGCAGAGCTATCCCTCGGGTTACTGCTCTTCATTTCATCCAGTGGTGCAGGCTGCCACAGCAGAGCTATCCTTCAGGTTACACAGCCTCTCCCTCCAGTTTTGCAAGCTCCCAGAGCAGAGCTATCCCTCGGGTTACGCAGCCTCTTCCTCTAGTTTTGCAGGCGCACACAGCAGGGATATCCCTTGGGTTACTGCTCCTCATTTCATCCAGTGGCGCAGGCTCCCACAGCAGAGCTATCCCTCGGGTTTCACAGCCTACACCTAATAAGACATGATAATTCTGCCTCCAGGTGTAACTAATATCCCGGCTATAGGTATATTGGTATATTTGCTGATGTGTTGTAAAAGAATATGGAGATTAGAGAGAGAATGTACTACAGTAAAAATGCAATGCAATAGATTTTGCAATTACAATAAAGTGAGCTATTGCCATTTTCAATTACACTATTTGCTTAATGCTTCACGAAGGGAGAAAAAAAACAATAACATTTTCAATGCCAATAGCTCAAAAGAATGTAATTGCAAGACCTATTGCATTGTAAATGCTTGTTTTTAGTGTGACGTGTTCTTGTGCCAAAAACAAATGCAAGTACACATGTTGTTCTAAAAAACAATGCAAAAGGATAAAGCCGGGATTATGCATAATTTGAGTGATTTTTTAGACATTTTGCCTAATTTCTGTAACGGAAATATGCTAATTCTAATCACAAAGAAAATAAAATATAAACCTACCCTTACCCGTGCAAGGCAAGCCCCCATTCAAAGATCTATAGGTTAAGAATCAACAAAGGAACCTACAAACATGCACATCACCTACAATGGAAACCACCCATCGATACACTAGACACCATGAGGAAAAGTGCCCTACAGGGAAATACCGTGGACAATTTAGCACCCATCTAATCATCTACTAGCAACATGTCCCAGCCCTTGGAAGCAAACTACTGGAGTAATTCACTGGATTACATACTGAACACCACTGTACTCTCACTCAAATTCTATCCTGCAAACATTGCTGATAAACAAGGGTATCTAATATATATAGAGAACAAAGATGCCCAACAAAAAGGTATGTTTTGCGCTACCGGAAATGGCTCATTTCGTACCCCTATTTGCTTTATAAGTCAGCTTGTCACCAGAAAGTAGGAACATCCAGGACACCAACGTAAATGAGGGTCTTTAAATATGCACTCAGCCAAGAAGTGTTGTGTGCCCAGAGCTTAAACACCTGCTCATCCCACACACAGGGCGACCTTGCATCCAGTAGAGCTCTGGGCCTACACATCCGAAGCAGAGTAACATTTTACACCATAAACCTGAAGATGCTTCAGTCCAAGGTAGGAGTGGGACAGAAAATAGTCATGGGCAACAAAATAAATGTGGCCTCTACTAGTGAATTAGTGACCCACATTTACAAATTTAGGCAGTTCTGAATTCCTAATGACATGCTGTATAAGTGTTTTGCAAGGTTTGGAAGGATGCATAACCTTTCGCTTGCTGCAGGCAATGTTTGTTTTAATATCAGGGAAATCAACAGTAAAAACCGGCCTAGCAAACCACAATACAGGCCCACTAACTGCTAAAAAAACGGCCCAAACACCGAGCTGTGGGACCAGCTCACTGGGCACTGCATGACTGCCCTACAGGACAGCCTGGCCCAGGCTCGAGTTGTGTACTCTCAGTGGAAAATAAAGGAGCGGAGAAATATGGCAGCACTGCAACCACGGTTTTAAGATACACCATGAAATACGTTATTAGAGATACACAAGAGGGCGGCAGCCATGTTCAAACCGGATGAACGTCACAGAACATCAGTACTCGGTCTGGGGAACGGGACACCGCCACTCCCAAAATATAGAAGAATATAACATGGACCTAATGGACATGACATATAATAGCTTGTTTCAATTTCAGTACGTCTGTTTTTTAATATACAAACTACTGACAGGAGCTTTTAAAATGTAATGGCAGTCATGGGTGTAGGAAGTGTGGGGGATAAAGGGGATATATCCTCCCCCCGATTTTGGAGTGGGGGGGCACAGAGGACACGGGTTGGGGGACAAAAAAAAATCCCCTATCCGTTCTGGGATTCCCAGGCCCATTAGCACAGAAAGCGCTATGTATAATGGCCCTGAACTTGAACTTGACCAGTGACTTGTCTCCATCTACCTATGTCCAGGAGTGCAACACCCACAGGGCTAAAAGGGCTTTACCCCACCCTTCTTTCCCCACTCCACTCTTGTTTGTCTCAGTCCAAGGTGCTGCAGCTTGGGTTGCTATCATCTCGGCAGGGCCATGTCTGGAGTCTTATCTCTGCCATACCCACGTTTTTCACAGGTCTTTAAATTCTATATATATCCCTTTGGTAACTGGTTAAGGAGGGTTTGTTTATTTTGTTCACTGGTTTTTGTACCCCCCTCGGCCCCAACACTGCCTATTCCTTAAATTTGTATTTGACATTTACTGCCATAGTGTGAGAAGGCATTTCATGACAAGGAACACAAAGTAGGGTTGGCAAAAGAAAAATGCCAGCCATGTGTTGTTTAAAAAGCCTGCAAAGGCCTCGTCTTGACACTAAATAGGGTTATACATAAAGAGGTACATATTCATTTTTTAATGTGACTTTTCTGTCTTTGTTCCCTTTAATTATCAGTCATTCAGGCAGCCCTAGAACATAACTAAAAGTACTTTCTATTTATATGCGCTGTTCAAAGTATGCACAGATAAGTGCTGAAAAAACGGCTTTAGGTGACTGTTTATTTTTGTACCGTCTTGGACATTAAAATAAAGAGCTGGCAACCCTAATCATAAAACTGGAAGTTTGATGCAGGATCAACACATTATTTATTTCCTCCACCCTCGATCCCTGATTAATGCCATATTAGCAATAGTTTAACGTATATCTAAAACCCTATGCCGCTGTCAGTGACATGCTGAGTTAATGGGAATGCACCCTGCATTCGGACAACTCACTCCTCATTCTCGTCCTTCATTTTTACGCTCTCCCTGCACTCACAGGGAACGCAATGTACTTACACTGGTCACGATGCTTTCACACCATTCACCCACTCACCATGCGCTCACAGTGATCACTCTGCACTCACAATGCTCTTGTGCTGTTTACACTGGACCTCACCCTGCAGTCACACGAGCATACTACTCACCCAGCCCTCATGTGACACTTCACTCATCTGTACCCTTCACTGCTCAATCTGCAACCTCACTCAAACAAGCCCATCACTAACCATGCATTCATTCATCCCACTCTGCACTTATGTCTGCACCCAAATTCATATGGTCACCTCACTCATCCTGCAGTCACTCCTATAACCCTACTCTCACACTGTTGCATCGCTCACCGTGCACTTACATAGGCACTCCTCCCACCCACACAGTGCAGAGGGTTAATGTGCCTGCTACAAAGAACGTGTACCATGCAGATTACAGAACTGAGTGTGAGTAAACTATGAGGACACTATAAAAAATGAAATGTTTTAAGAAAGGTGCTATAGAGATGAGGTGCATTGTTGGTGAGTGGTGGTGAGGGAATTCCTGAAAAAGGAGGAAGTGGGGAAGAGGTACCAAAAAGACTGTTGCACCGTGTGAGACAAGTGCTAGGGCCAGCCCTGTCAAGGAGTGTTAGCCCCCCCCCGAAATTTGGTTCTAGTTGCATCCATGGTGACACTTAACTCACCTATCACTCTCAATGCTCACTTTGCAATCTCACTCAAACAAGCACATTCCCCCCACTCTGCAGTATTAGCCATATCCAAACTCATCACTTTATACAACCTACTCTCACCCTGTCACATCACTCACTGTGCACTCAATAGGCATTCCTGTCACTCACACAGCTCACCCTTCCCTCACATCTTCACACACATAATTACTCACTTGGGTAATGCACTCACCCTGCAGTCACACCACACAAACAAGCACAGCTCATACCCTAGATTCACACCACTCACCCTGCACTTCCTCCTCTAACCCTGCACTCACAAGGACAAACCTCTCAGCCTGCAATCGTACAGGCAATCTGTTCATCCTGCCTTCACACAGGGATAATAGTCTGTGGGAACTCATCTGGGCATACCATTAACTCTGCACTAACTCCCCCCACCATGCACCTACAAGTCACTCTCACAGATGACATTTCCCTCTCAGTTGTACACCACAAATAGGCACACCACTCACCCTGCATTTACAATATTCACACCACCCTGGACCAACTCCTCTCACTCTGGACACACTCCTCTCACCTGACACTCACATTGGCCCTCCTCTCAGATTACATTCATGCAGATCACCAGGCAATCAGATCTGCATATTTTTCACCCTACTCATGCTGTATCCACTCTTCACTGCCCCCAGCACTTACATGAGCACACCTCTTAGTGTGCACATATATAAATGACACACCTCTCATGAATCTACACATATTTCTACAAAAGCACCCACAGAATACCTGCTCTTTCTTTGGTACAAGATGCCTACTTAATTCCATCTTCAACAACGGGGCTGGAGCAAGAGGGAAGAGTGGATAGAGAATGTGGGATAGCACAAGGAGGAAGATTAGGGTTTAGTCTTTGGGGTATGGTGCTTTATTGACGATTGTGTGGCACCTTCAGCAATTCCTGGCTTTCCATTCACCACAATGCTTTATTCTGGGACACATAGGTTTAAAGTGTTTTTACATTGCAAGTTGGATCTGAAAAACCCCAAAATGCAAAGTGTTACTCGATAAATTCCATGGTTGCTGAAGAAGTCAAGCATTTCATAAGGTCGGTATGATGCTGTGCTTTTACCTGATAGTTAATTTTGAATACTGTAACTGCTTGATCCAGACATGAAACCAAATATAGGCCCTGTACACCTACTTTAAGGAAATGCACTTTTCTTTCACAGCATACTTGTAACAAACGTTGATATGACAATATATTATCATTTCTGAAAAGCGTATAAAGAATATGTTTTTATTAAGTATCACTAAAAGGCAAAGCAGGAATAGCAGAAGCAGCAGGGCAAGCTTTTCTAACACAAAAAGCAAATTGACTAATGGAAGTGTGAGTGGCAGTGTGTATGTGTGTGAGTGTGACAGAGTACAGATGTACAAAAGAGGGCAAGAAATAAAGTGAGAATGTGTGTGTGAGAGAATGTGTGTGTGTAAGAGTGTCTGTTTGTTATGCATTCAAGTGTGCAGCTGGTCTGGCATACTGGAGGTTATTATTGCCTTATAAACAAGAACACTAATAGCATATGGATGGGAGGTATTACCTATGGCAAACCACAGGCCTGAGGAGCAATTAGATGGGGGTGGCACTCAGTATAGAAAACAATTTAAGATGGGTGCACAGCTTTTTGTCTCAGTTCTTCAAGTTTGGGTTCACCATGGGTGGCGTCTATACCCCTAAAGGCGCCTATACAGAACACTGAACATGTGATACCAGTGGGTCACTGGGACCATCCCCTTGGGAACACCTTTTACTCCTCTTGACAACAGAGGATTCCACACAATAAGTTCATGTATATTAGAATTTTCTCATTTATTTAGCAAAGTTCACTGAATATTGATTTGCAGCATATTCAATAGTTAATGTTTTCTTTATAATGCATATATGTAGTTCATTTCAATCATGAGGCATCATTATATTTTCAAGTATCCAATGCATTTCGGGCTACGGTGTGAGCCCTTCATCAGGGAATAAAGATGCCTGTGACGGTTTAGCCAGTCAAAGATCTAGTGTTGTGATAAGCTGGAGTTCACGGAATAGATTTTCGAAAGTATCAGTTCCTGTGTCGTGACGCGGAACGACACAGGAACTGATACTTTCGAAAATCTATTCCGTGAACTCCAGCTTATCACAACACTAGATCTTTGACTGGCTAAACCGTCACAGGCATCTTTATGCCCTGATGAAGGGCTCAAACCGTAGCCCGAAATGCATTGGATACTTGAAAATATAATGATGCCTCATGATTGAAATGAACTACATATATGCATTATAAAGAAAACATTAACTATTGAATATGCTGCAAATCAATATTCAGTGAACTTTGCTAAATAAATGAGAAAATTCTAATATACATGAACTTATTGTGTGGAATCCTCTATTGTCAAGAGGAGTAAAAGGTGTTCCCAAGGGGATGGTCCCAGTGACCCACTGGTATCACATGTTCGGTGGCACTCAGTACCCATAAAATATAAAAAGGTGATCTCATTACATGGGAAATGCAAAATAGCACTTTACTTGATGAAGAAATATTCCTTGCAAAGATCCTGGTCATATAAAGCCCATCCTCTCATTCCAAGTGCTTCAAGGTTTGCAGGCCATTGGGCCACAGCGTTTGTAAAGGTGACTGTTAGACCATAAGCCTTATACCTTTATTCTCCACCCCTCATCAGGGATTGACCTAGTTAGGATGTCTTCAATGAATTCTGGGAGCAAATACATTCTAGAAAGCAGTTTGCATTATGGTTCTGTCCTGAAGTCTATTTGTTATAGTTGGGCTTCATTATGTTTTATCATGCGCTCCACGGTAAAAGTAGGGTAACAGGGAGTAATACGTTGAACCCTAAGGAGCCCCCACGTAATAACAATTGCCCTGATCATTTCTCACT
The DNA here is from genome assembly GCF_964263255.1 of Lissotriton vulgaris. Taxonomy (NCBI): domain Eukaryota; kingdom Metazoa; phylum Chordata; class Amphibia; order Caudata; family Salamandridae; genus Lissotriton; species Lissotriton vulgaris. The sequence goes on from NW_028242331.1 coordinate 808,189, forward strand.
TTGCTTTGGAGATTGAAATATGTGAGTGAAAAAGTATATCATTCCATGATGTGTCTTCGGATCTTGTCCCTACAGGGCTAGTAACACTTATTTCTGGCTCTGTCAGCATCAAGCAGCATCCAACAGCTTCCAAGTTCAGGAGGAGTCCTTCCTCTCCACAATGTATGCATTAAATTGCAGAGTACTTCAGGGATTCTCCTTGAGCTCTACCCTTTTTAATGTCTACGTACGCCCACTGGCAGAAATTGTACACACTTACAGGTTTGTCCTTGTCTCATATGTAGATGACACCCAGGTTGTGGTTTCGCTCCGTTCAGACATCGGGAACACCTCACAGCAGCTGAATGCTTTCCTCAAACATGTCACAAACTTGATGTTTGATAGTCCTCTAAATGTGAATGGAGATAAATCAGAGGTGTTGGTGGTTGGAAACAATCCATCCTTCTGGAATGAACACAATTGGCCAGAGGACTTAGGCGAACTGCTGGGATACACTCCATCAGTGAAAAATGTAGGATTCTGGATCGATGAAAGTCTAAATATGGAAGTCCAGGCCAAAAAGCTGGCAAGAGGTTGCTTTCAGTTGGCTTTCGATCCAGCTGTATAGAATAGTAGTCAAAAAACTGATTACTTCTCCTTTAGACTATGGGAACTCCTTTTACCAAGGCAGTCCCAAATATGTTACCAACCATCTGCAGGTAGTATACAATGCAGCAGCACGGACGCTTTTTTACCATTCTCATGCGCACATCCGCAGCCTCCTTCTTTGTTGCCCTTCATTGTCTGCCAATTCAGAAGAGGATATAGTTTAACTCTCACGGGTTAGTCCATCGAGCTGTACACAAAAAAAGGGACCTCAGCCCATTCAACATCTGATCACTTCATAGGTCCCCAGGCAAACTTTCCATTCTGAGAGTCAGAAGCTTCTTCTCATTCCTAAGATCAAGAAGGTAAGGGGCGGCTAATGCTCCTTTGCATGTCTTGCTCCTAAGCTTTAGAACGAGCTTCCTTTCCATATCAGGCAGGAGAAGTCATAAACTATCTTCAAGAAACTACTGAAAACCCAACCTCTTTTAGGGAGGTTGAGATATTTTCTACCAGAGCAGAGGTCATTACCAGCGCTGGGAGGCCCGCCGGGCATCTATGAGCTATTTAAATCCCGGAAAATAGAAAAAGGAATTGGAGGAAGTTGGAACCCTTTCTCGATGTTATTAAAGCACCTAGAGACAAAACTTTGTTTTTAAAATTTAGATATGGAACACTTCCATTGAACATTTTTACCAGGCGCTGGAAGTCCTCTCTGTCTAACCATTCTAGCTGCCCTGGATGTGCAAACCCTACTGAGTCCCTAACACACTTCTTATTTGCCTGTAGAGCATACAGTGGACCCAGAAGAAGGTGGCTAAAACCAGTATGCAGAGAACTGGGAGTCAGGCACTACGCGACGGCACTCCGTATATTGGTAACGGACACAACATCTATGATGGTTTTTTGCGGAGTTGCCAAGTTTCTGGGAAAGGCCTGGCAGATACGTATAAGACTGATAAAATCGAGAACGGGGTAGGAAACTGTGTATTATAAAGCACTAGAATATCACCGGTTCTCTGTTTTAGGACTTCATTTAATCTATCTTTTAACTGTATATTGTCTCTATTTGCTGTAGAAAGGACTTCTCTTTCTTTTTTTTTTAAAGTTTTTATATTCTTTTTAATAATGAACTGTATGTACTTTTATGATAAATTTTATTTTTATCGAAATAAAGTATTACAACAGCTTTTTTTTTTTTTTCGAAAAAGGAATAGTTCATACTGTCGTCTTCAACATTTGGCTATCAAATCTATGTCTATTAAATACGATACATTATCTAAAGCATTTTTGTATCATGTCGTTGAATATTGATAAACAAATGATATAGAATATGAACAGGAAATTAAAATACAGAATATTCAGGAATCAGTTCACGTTCTTTCCGTCCTCTGTGCTTCATTACAACAATGGCAATCTGTGTATGGCTACTAGCCCTCTGGATCTCATGTAGGAATACTCAGAATAGAAAATATCAGAACATCCACAATTTTCTGGCACATGCTGCTCTTTCCTACACTTACAAGAAAGCAAATTGTAATAAACAGATCTAAGCTACAGATTTAATACATACAAAACATGTTTGCCATTTTATTTGCTGCCAATATACTGGAAGTAAGGCGCCCCATCTTAAACTTAACATTTAAAAGCAATTTTGTTTTTGAAGTCTGTCAAATACCAAGCAAACAAAGATTTATATTGCAGCCTCAGCTTCTTCCGTGCTGACCTTTCATGGTGAACTTTACTCGCGGCTTTTAACAAAAAAAGCCAGCTTTTCAAGTTCAATGAAACTGATCTGTCTTTGATGCATTTGCAGTAAGAATGCGCGGTTTACCACTGTGGACTTTAATCATATCACATGCAGCTGTTTTAAAATGCAGTAATCTAACAAAAACATTATGAAATTCTAAAAGCATTTGTTACAGGAGGTGACCCAGGACATACATATTTAACTGTCTTGCACATTCCCCCGGTGCATTTGAAAAAGGCTGAACCAGAAACTAGAATCCAGTTATTCAAACATAACACACGGAGGATCCGAGTTTACTTATAAATCAGAAACAAAGATGACTGAGCTGCTATTAATGGCGACGAACAGACAAGATTTAGAATCAAATGTTCATACATTGTCCTGGTTCCTGTATGGGGCTTCTGTTTTAAACTTGTATAGAGTAACATCATTTCAGGAAAGTAGCAAAACAAACATTTTGTTGCAGACTAGCAACGAACGGTAAGTAATATATACACGAGTGTATGTTTCCTGATGAGGCTGAATTAAAAAAAAGAGAAATAGTATGATTTCATGTAAAAACGGATAGCAAAACAGATATCTTTATCCTGCTAATTTGCGGAACTACTTTAAATCACATTACAAGCTAACCATCTAAGCCGGGACGTACTTATCAATACAGCAGCAGATGCAGTGATACCTGCGGCTAGAGTTGAGAGTCTCGTATTTCACCCCAGTTAGTTGATGTTTTTCACGAACAAATACGCGGCAAATATCATATCTGTAATTGTCTTATATACAAATAGGCTTAGCTACTTTTCCAGTGGTTCCTGTCAACTTGTAGCCAACGCACGAAAAAAAATCATATACAAGAGTCCCCGGGGACTAGAATAACCGACTTGGAAGGAAAACCTAACCCGGTAAACACTTCAGCAGCCTTGGCATCACCCCATTTCAGTGAGGGTGCCCTCTTTCCTGATTGTGCCAGTCAATTATTAGGAACAAATAACAAACCCAAGATTCTCCAGAATCTATATAGAATAACATCAATTAAATACTAGAACCACAACTCTGTTTAAGATTGACTCTACTCTGGGAGCTTATAAAATAGAGACTACAGTGACTCCAATGAAGGTGAATTCTTTGTCCATGGTGAGGCACATGTACATCTTGTTCATCTTCGGAAGAGATCAAACAGTCCCAGATCACGATTCTGGTGTTTTCTCTGTGGGTTGTTGACGGACACTGCCCTGCCTTGAAAGACTAGTTTTCTTTTGTAGATTCAAAGCCTGCTTTAAACTAGATTTTAGTGTTAGACATTGGTGAGCCCTAGTCATTTGGATATTACACTCACCTACACACCCTCAGCTCTCAAAGCCGAATTTTAGTGTGACTGAAAACTTTTTTCATCTTGGATTTGACTTGACACATGGCATTGTGGGCCTGTTTGCAGTAAGGCTAACAGGAACCACTGGAAAAGTAGCTAAGCCTATTTGTCAGAGAGAAACTAGGAGTGTCTTTGGGTGTCCTCAACCCACAGGCTGGTGAACCTTACAAAGCTGGATGCTCGCTCTGCCTTCCTTAGAATGCTGCTGGGCTTGTGTTTTGTAGTGTAGTTCCTATATTCCCAATAGGCTCTGCGTATTGGAATAACATAAACAGCAGTGTAGACGTAGGACTAAGGTCATCTAGGTCCCTACTGACTATGTTAGACTTAATTAGTTTTGCCAGCTAGCTCAGAGGTCACTAGAAACTTTCTCGAATGTTCAGGAAAGGGTTAACCGTCCTGATTTAGACAAGAAGGGATTAGTTTCTGACAACCGCATAAACATGACAACTTTGCTCCCCCAGATTAAAGAGTGTATCTCCAGAGTCGTGTGAAAACAATAGACAACTATTTCACTCAGTCAGTCGTGCATGCTTAGTTCCACCAGATTGCAGAGAAATAGATAGATGGGCGTTTTCAATAAAAGGTGTTATTTTATTGAGCAGTCTTCTTTCTCATGCAAGAGAAATGAATTGCCACAATTGCAATACTTATTATAAAGTAAAGTGCGTACAGTAAAAGTAGTATTATGAAATAATACTGTAAAAGCATTGATATGGTTTCTTAGCCATATGATACTTTAAAATGGATAAAATATATACATACATAAAAACATTGACCAACAAACTCAACTGGTGCTTCTAAGATACGCCTACCTCGGTGTACCTGACCTAAGCCTAATAAGTGGAAAGGAGTAAGTAAGTTGCAGTTTTAAGTTAAGTTAGGTTTTTGCCAAGTATCGGAATCAAGAATTCTCTCTAAGGTTTTAATCAGCTCCGTACCTTGGTTATAGAATGAAGAAGGTCGTGTATCTCGCTTCTCAGGACTCGATCTCCCAGCAACCCACGAAGGTGACTTGGGAACACCGAAGCTGGATTTTCTCCGCTGGAGAAAAAGACAGCCTCTCTCTCAGTGCATCAAGGGGAGGGGCAGTTTCCGTCGGCTCTCATAACAGCTGGGCTCCCGGGCAAGTAGAACGTCGCTCTGCTCCCAACCACTGTGTGTTTGCCTAAGGCAACGTTGGTATATTTATACCTGAAAGGTGCCGGGTTTGACGTAAGGTTGGACATAAGACGTGATCCGAGAACTAACAGTTCTTTCTGGACTCTAGGAGTTCTTGTGCAAATCAAAACAAAAGCAGGGAGTTTTCACGGGCTGCTGGAGGCTTGGTTTGTTTAAAGAACGCGTTGTGCTTTCGTTGCCCCACCCACCCTTCCCCCTTTTTTCTAGCTAGGTTTTTTATACTTTGCAGTGCTTAGGCGCTGCTCCGGCCTTCGGGCCTCGCCACTTTAGGACAGGTGTCTTGGTTCTTTTAGTAGGCGGTTTTTCTAGTGGGGGTGGGCAGCCTGGAGCGGGTTGGCCATCCTGAAAGGGCAGTTTATTGGGAAAATCAGGGGGTATTCTTCAAGAGTTAGTTGTTCTGGTTTTAGTTAGCTTTAACTTGGTGGGGGGGGATTACTTCTAGGTAGGGATGTTTAGTCATGCTGTGAAGATTGGAATTTATTAAATAAATTAATGTGTTCAACAGATATTGATTTACACACCTGTCTTAAATAAAGTGGCCTTTCTTGCTCTTGAAAGAAGTGGTGGACAGTGATTTCTTGCGCGATGGTCAAATTGAACGCTTTAATAGAGTTATCAAAGAGTCTATTCAATTGGCACTTAAGAGCCACATGGATTGGAGAAAAGCATTACGTGCAACTTTATTGTCTTACTGTACTTCTCCTAATTCTGTCACTGGTCTTTCTCCGTTTGAAATGTTACGTGGTAGGAAGCCTGGATCAAAGCTTCTACCTTGGTGGATGAAGGTTAAAATATCTCCTAGTTCTTCCGATTACTCTAAGGTTCAGGAAAAAGTCTCAAAGTATCAAGGGAAAATGAGAGGGATTTCTGCACAGAAAGCCATATTCAGTTCTAAAATCAAGGTTGGAGACTTTGTAAGAGTCAAGTTTGGCTAGTTTTGTGGTAACAAATGGGGGAAATGGTCAGATCCTTGTAAGGTTGTAGAATTATTTAGCAAAGCTGTGAGAGTTGAAGATGGCAAAATATGGAACTTTAGACGTGTTTCTTTATGTAAATCTGCGTAGTCTAGACTGCCTCCTCAAGTTTGTTCTCCTAGGTCTTTTGCAGAAGATGAAAGTTCCTCTTCTATGCTGGATACCTTTGGTTATGACCCGCAATGTTTCGACACCAATGTGCCTATTCCTTTGAGTGTGAGCAATACTAATGTTCCTATTTCTTGTAACATTTCCGATAATTTTGATGTAAATAATGTTGTACATTGTATAGTCCTGTTTTGAGGAAAAGTTCTCGCATCAAACATACTCCTGTCAAATTGCATGATTTTGTACGTTAGGTTTTTTTTTTTTTTTTTTTTTTCAAAAGGGGGATGGTGTGTAGTATTCCCTGTTAGAACACTCTTATGGAATTGTTATGATATCTATGTCACTGAGTATTCTAACAGTGGTGGTTGGTTAGAGAGACTTGGACTACTGTACTTTGTGGATGTACAAGTTGTCTGTTCTGAATAAACTAGTTTCTACTAGTAATTGGTCTACTGGATTACTTCAGCGCCCAGCACTTTTATTAAACATGGGTCACATGACCCGCACGTTCACTGCGTGCCTATGTCGTCACTCATCACGACATCACAGTATGGTGCACTGTATGGTACAAAGGTGTACGCGTAGCACAAGGCAGCCAAATTGTACACCAGAAACTTTGCCAGTGCCTGCTCTCAACCCTTTCACACAACACAGAAGAGCAACTTTGATTGCTGAGTTGTATTCTGTGAACCCTCGTGTAAACGGCACAAAAGTGTGTACTGGGAAGAGGCTCCAGAGACAGATTTTATTACTAGAATTATTTATATGAAAATAAACGTGTGTATTTTTCAGCAATGCCTCCACAAACCATTGTTTTTTTATTTTTGCCTGAAGAAAAATAACGGTACTGTATCTGAGCCCCGTGTTCGGTATTTCACAATCTTGGAAAGTGTTGCAGATTGTGGAAAAAGGTACGGGCCGACGACCTTTTTCAAAGTTGCCCGGCGCTAACCGCCTCTAATACCACTCGAGTTTACCAAACAAAGAGGCAGGCGCTGGAGACTGGAAGGCAGGAAACAGAAGTTTTATTCCGACGGAGCAGAACACATCAATTCAGACAACAGGGTATCTTCACGAGGTGCTCTAACCGCATCTCTGAGGCCTGGCCTCTTATACACCGGTTTATGATCTTTATTACAGTTTATTGCATGTGGCACATTGTCGTAAATACTTTGAAGAACGGAAAGGCATCCTCGGAATCCCCGCTTCAGGCCCGCTCCCACACACATTTACAGTAGAAGTCCCCACCCCGGTCACAACAGATGACGATTGTTGCGCAGCTGGACATTCCGCCGATTCACGGAATGTATGTGGTGGATCGGATCTCATGGGGTGGGGCTTTGATCAACTCGTGGATCCTTTGATGGGAGAAGCTTCCTACTGTATGGGGGGCAATAAACAGCATCCGCAGGGCCAGGTGGCGGCCTGGGAACGAGTAAGACAATCGGGTACAGAGGAAAGGGGGTTTTATCAAAGGACCCGGGATCATGAAAGGAATGGAGGGAGGTGTTGAGCTGGGAACAGGATGGGGTTCCGAGGCAGGGTTGCGCTGAAGAGGGGTTTATGGCCCAAGCATGTGGAAGTGGGGGGGTTGTCAGCGCGCGGGGGATGCCTGCGAGGTCAGGAGAGAGAGAGAGAGGCGCTGGCTGTTAGCGATGGGCAGAGAGGCCGTGGTATTTAAAATGGCTGCCGCTTACGCGCACGAATGGACTCGAAAAGGGGAACAAGATGGCGCCGATAAGTTGACACTGCAGACCAGATTTTAACAAGATCATAAATTTACGCCGTATTTGTGAACATCTGCGTAAAAACGTCTCCTCCCTGGCGAGCAGGAGCTCCACAAGCGGATATCTCTCTTTTTTCTACAATTTCTAATGGGACGGCAGATGTCTGCATGATAATATTAATGATACCATATGTATTATGACACGCCTGCTGTCAATAACAAAGGCACGCATGCTAGCTTATGAATGTATAAGCTTATGACGGTATAGAGCCCATCAGAAGTATTAATGTGGTTTTTTTTTTCAAATCAATTACTTACTTCCGGTTTCAGTGCACGCACACGCGCGCAAGAGCGCCTGTACGTTTATATCTTTATGGGAATTGAAGCGTCGGGGTGATAGGAAGATGGCGGCGAAATGCAGACAAATGCTGTTGACCTTTCAAAAGGAAAACAAGCGCGATGAGAAAATACTGCCCTTGCACGCAGGAGACAACCGCACGGGATATTTATACCCGCTCATGTGTGCCACAATATTGCCTAATGCCGCAGTTTATATTGACTGCATCTGTTACTTGTCGTGGCCCAGAGGGTGTTGATCTGAGCTCACATTTGAAGATGCTAATTTTACGGCTCCCTCAGAGATCCGGGTTTTCACACTGCACCTGACACTATGGAAACACCGCCTGGCTGATATAGAACTGTGGCTCACCACTTTGGAACTCTCTATGGTGGGTTCCCCAGGTACCACTGAAGTTGAAAGACGCCGTTTGGCGCTACTATTAGAATTTCGGGAAGCTGCGGAAGGAGAAACACAGGGCCTCATATATGAAAAGTGACGCTTCGCTGCGTGAAAACAGCGATGCGTCACTTTTCACTGCGCACTCCTTGCGACACCAATGATGCGTCATATTTAATGTAAGACGCCTCATGTCGCAAGGACTTACAGATACATCAGTATTTCTGATGCATCTGTAAGCGCAAAAGTGACGCATTGCTGGAGTGTGTCACAAAAGTGACGCAACTTCAGCAATGCGTCCTTCCACATGGGGAAAGCCCCATGTGAAAGGGCTTGCGCCAGTCTTACACCTGCTGTGAGGCAGGCGCAAGATTTTGACGCAACAGCATCCTAAAAGTGACGCAGTGAAATCTCAGAGATTTCACTGCGTCACTATTACGAGGCTTTTTGCGGGGGAACGCCCCCTGTGCATACATTATACCTGACGCAGGTATAATGTGGCGCAGGGGTTTAAAAAGTGACGCATCTACCTAGATGCGTCACTTTTTAAATATGGCGCAACAAGGCGCATTTTGTACGCCCCTGGTGCGTCACAAAAAGTGACGCACTGGCGGCGCAAAACTGACGCAAGGCCTCATAAATAAGGGCCACAGTTCCTTAGCAAATATGCGGTAGCTTGTAAATATGGCGAAGGCGAACGACAAGGGCGTACGCTAGCACAACTACTGAGACCACCATATTCCAAAGCGTACATCACAGCTCTCCGGTCCAAGTCAGGGCTTACTTTAACGGAAACATCAGACATCAGGGATTCATTCTTGGGTTACTGCACTGACCTCTACACCTCCAACCTAACGCACTCCACTGCAGAGCGAGATGAATACTTCTTTGAGACACGTTAATGGCACATGTGAGCTGAATACTGTCGGAGAAAGCGTCCCTTAAATAAGGGTTGTAGCCGGTATGGGCAAAGCATCTATAACCCATGTGAAGTGGAGGCTTTCTGGTCCCTAAACTAAAAGGCTTCTGTTGTCATTCATGAATACCAGATACTGGACATTCATACCCAATGATCACGCTAGAGTTTTCTGTACACACAGGACTATTTTTGCTAGTGTGTACATTCTTTTTCAAGACACTAAACTTTAAATTAAACTTATAAAATGATAGGGGAATCTCTTACAACAGCTATAGAAATTTATAGAGGGATGGGAGTGGAGGAGAATTAATTTTGTGTCTGACAGCACTTAACGCAAAAAGACAGCATTACCATAATCAGCAAGATCCCAGGCAGCATCTTCGTGAAACGGATCTTGATTACTGTATCGTATACTGCCCTGGAAAATACTAATGGATCAGTAACTTCCAAAATGTGCTGTGATGATACAGTAGTATTGCGTTCTGCATGGTACAACTTGGTTTAAAGTATGTAGTGAAAAGCTTTTTAGCAGGTTGCACAGTGTGTTAAAAAATAAAATGATTATGTGAATAGATGGTGTATAAAAAGGCAAGATCTTCCCTTATTACAAAACCTCTGCACCCTTGAGTTATGTCTAAGATCATTACCTCCTACATGTAAAATGAGTTGTTTTGCGCTGAGCTGTTATATTTTGTAAAGTTAGAATCACTACATTCTGCTCATACCATAACATAAACACCAATTTACCTGCAATCCTGCACAACTCAAAACTAACCCTTAGGTATCCTATTGGTCAATTTCAATTACATGTTCTAGATGTGAATGCACTGCACTAGAATGCACTACTTTTAGGTTTGTGTGACAAACTACTTCTAAGAGACTGAGGGTCCGATTTACTAAAGGACTTACATGTAGTAAAGTTACACGTCCTGAGTCTCCCACACTCGTGGTTGAGTCTCCGCATTTGTGGAAGAATCTTCACACTCAGGGCGAAATCTCCACTTGCTCTCTGCAGAGAGTGCGCTGTGCTGAGTTTCTGCCCTGAGTGTGGAGAATCTGCCATAAATGAGGAGACCACACACTCATAACTTTACCACACATACGTCCGTTTGTGAATCAAGCCCAAATACTTCATTTTTACATCACATTTTCTTTCAAAAGTAAACACATTCACCATACATCCCTTGCCCCAGTAAACATTAATCCATGTTTATTTAATGGTAAGAGACAGAACATACATTGTTTGAACTTTTTAGGTATGTAAGATTGCACTAAGCTAGAGGCAGAATAATTAGTCACATGCCTAGCACATAATTAATAAAAGTATTGAAATAGTGCAGTATCATTGTCATCTATTGACTTAGTATATCTTCCAAAACAAGTATCTTCATTGCACACATAACAGAATTTTAGATATAAAGCACATGTTTAGAAATTGTCATGAAATAAGCTTTCTACCTTTTCTAAAAATGTTTGTAATGTTGCCTAGGTCAACACTTAATTGCACAATTCTTTATTATACAAGCAGCACATTAGTGGTGTATAGATGTTAGGTTCCTGTGCAAAGCTTCCACAATACTGCTGCTCATTTTCTAAGTTAACTCCCTAACTTCACATTCTACACCATACAGTGTAAGATGATATATATGTGCTCCATGAATCAAGCGAGGAGAAAAGTGTAAAGGTTCCTGCAATATCTTAAGCAGAACAAAAAGAAAAGTATCTATTATTTTTATTACAAATGTTATAATAAGTTAAAGTCAAAGGTACTGGGGTTTATTCTGAGCAAACTAGGAGCTTGGGAAGAGGATGTGGCCTTACGGCTAGAGCTGACAGTCTCGAAGCTGGGGAACCGGGTACAAGTCTGGACAGGGATGCTCAACATCTTGTGATTCTGAGAAAATCCCTTAATCTCCCCGTGCCCAAAAAAAATGAATGTGTCTGGTGTACTCAACTGGTGCACATGTAAAGGGCTCTGATACCTCCGGGTCAAGTGTGTGCTATATAAAACTCCTCCCCCAAAAAATGCATTCATAATTCGACCAACAAGGTGTATGGTCACTGGATGCACTCTATTGGATGTAAATCCGAAGTTTGATAGGCGATTCAGGAATTATTTGTGTTTGTTACTTGTAATAAAGTTTGATTTTTTGAACAGGGGTGAAGTTTACTGGATTTAGGCTTAAACATTTGGTCATAAACCTTAAAGTTCCTGGGACTGCTAACCGAGCACAATTACATGTACTATGGTAATAAAATGTAATCCTACTACTATTCAGAATAGCCCAATTGGTTTGCTGTATTATTCACTATTCTTAATATGACACATATTCTGACTCTCTGTAAGTTGTTTAAACTCTGCGACTTCCTACAACTAAAATACAAACAAAACCACTATAATGCACGCATTACAATACCTGAGCTACAACACTCAGTTCTATATTTATAACTATGATCTGTGATTCATGAATTCAGTCTGTGCTAATATTTGTAAGAAATGAAGTTAGTTGGGGTGGATGTGAGTCATTCTCAAGTAATAAAGCACACAACTCAAGTAAACCAAGATGGGGCATCTGGACAAAGTTCATTTTGTAACATATTCAAGACTGATTACGATTCTAGGAAACCGTTCGGGCTTTCTGATTTTGTTCTGATCGGCATCGGACAGCCCGACTCGTTCCGAGACGAATCGTGCAGCTCTATGGACAATGTTTTCGACCGAGCGATTACAATGGCCGATTCTGGCAGCCGTTCCAAAATATTCTTCCCAACACTAAATGGCTGTCGGAATCTGACTTTGGTGGCTCGTAGCAGGTCCCCCCATCACCCGGAGGCCTCCAATTGAGGCTCGTGGGGATACCCAAGGGACCCCCCTTTCCAACAATACACAGTGTGACGGGCACCATGAGGGGCCCGCCACAGGGTGCAAGGTTTTCCCCAACCACCCCTTTTTTCAATGGAAGCCTGTGTTCTCGTTCTGAATACAAGCTCCCATTGAAGTCAATGTGAGTCCGACCGAACATTGTTGGGAAGCATTGTAACTGGTCGATCGGACCTGCAGAATCCGATTCAGATTGAAACGATTCCAAAACCGATTCGGTCGGATGAGTTTCCGACCAACATCGAAATCAGCCCCTTAGTAGTAAATGTGGGAGGAAACTGGGCAGTGGCTTGAAAAAGGAGCATATTTACTAATACATTATAGGGTTTGAAGGAGGAGTAAGGAGAGGTATGAGGAGAGTTTTGGGAAGGGATGTGCACCCATCCACAAAAGAGTAAGACCAATGCTAATCACAAACCACACTTTTAAAGATACATCACTTAAAAAAAGATTAAAAACTGTAATACATTATCCCAGTTCAGAGCTGGAGTAGGTCCATCACCACACATGGCCATCCACTGGTAGGGTAACACTCTCTCATTTACTGGTAATGCAATGTCCTCCAATTAAAAAAATGCATTTTCAAATTTCAAAAAAGTTCTTAAAACATTTTACAATTAAATAATACATTTTTTATTTTTAAATATTTTCTAACATTAAAACATAATTTTTGACTACCTGAAATAATAATTATTTACATTAACATTATTTCTTTTGAGGTTTTATCTGATTCCATGTCTTCAGATTTTTCAGTGGGAGGTTGTTCCCTTACCAGTGGTTGGCCATGTGTGGTGCTAGAATGATTGTTGTTTCTTTTTTTGCACTTGTAACTAAAACTCATAAGTTTGTAAGAATTTGTGAATAGCCAAAAGTTGCATAGTTACTCAAAACTGTAAGAGGCAATTATTGTGTAAATTGCTAACAAGTGTACATTATCTTTGTGAATAGTCCTGGCAGTTTCAATAATTGAAACCAGGCCTCAACCCCTGGTAGCTGTGTAATAGAGCTGACTGGCTAAACTTAGGAAAGGTGTAAGTGTAGCAGTAACAATAAAGGGATTGGCAAGATGGCAGTGCAAGAATAGGCTTCAATGGACATGCAGGAAGGAACTCTGACAGCTGTTTGACTTAAGATAATAAGATAATATCTGGGATAGAGAGATGTGAACATTGTGAGGTTTGAGTATTTTACCCTATAATGTGCAAATGAGCCCAGCTGATTCTACTTACCTATTGACATTGTGGACATTTGTGGTTACTGGTGGGGGGGGGGGGCTGCTTGTGTGCCATAGAGAGATCCGTCTGTTGCAAGTTGTGTGGAGAAAACTGGAGGCGTGGGTGACTCCATCTGATGGCTATGTGAGGGAAGGACATTTCCAAGCAAGGGAAAAATGTCAAAGCAGAGATAACTTGGCTAACACCTGAGTGATAGGGTGGGCAACGCATGGCAAACAGACTTGCCTGATTGGGCATCAATCAAGCCCACTTCTCACACTATTGGTGTAGCGAGCAAACAATGGCTGTCTTTATTTAATTTTTAAAGGAATTTAATAAAGGAATTGAATATAAATAGGCCAAATCAAAATGTTCCCACCAAACAGAAGAGACCAATTGGTTATGTGTTCCAAGCGGTAGAAGAAACATTTCTGTTCCCAGCAACCACAGACAAAGAGCCAGCAGGCATACGGGAGCAGGTTTATGCAGCAAATGTGCTACCATCCAACAGCCACAGCAGCTGTTGAAGGACTGGCCACAACCAGTGGAAAGTCCGCTGGACCCGAGCCAAGATCCAATTCACAAGGAGTAGAAGTATTCCAGGAAGGCTCATAGAATGCATTCAGAAGCAATGGAATATGCAAGAGGACAGCAATAAAAATGGGCCTTTAATGGGTCCACAAGTAAGTTTATGTCCAGAGACTGAACCGATTGTATATCGTTGCACATGTACAGGGCACACCGAAAGTGCACAGTGGACAGCAGAATACGGGCTGCACGCAGTGAAGCCACACAGGCCGAAATGGTAAGAACTAATGCTCATTCAATTCCTGAAGCAAGGGTGCACGAAAATATTGAACTGTGCATTCACAGCACAGGAACACAAGTGGTAGTGTAAGTTCCATTTGATCTTGAAATGGGACATCCCTTGAGGAACAGGAACATTTACATTTTAAATCACAGTCCTGACAATCAGGAACAGAACCAGCGGAAGACCTCCAAAAAGGCTTCATAGCACAGAGGAAATAAATGATCGAACCACTCCGAAAACTGTATGGAAGTTGTTAACCAAGCCAGAGCCTCATTTCTTTTTAAAGTGTGCTAACCCTGTGGTATAACACATGTTAAAAATGTGGTGCACCAATTCTCAGAAATGGTGTGGGAAATTGATGCAGAGTAGCAATTGCATCTCACTTTTACATTAATACTTTATTTTGACTTTCTTGTCATAAGCGTGTCGCTGTAAGCAGCCATAGAGATTATACCATGTGTAGGAGAGTAGGGTCTGCTATCCTATGGTCACCCCAAATTTTTGCTTTTTGCTTCACTGGTTTCTGACTTAATGTGGCTGTGGGCCTGCTAATCAGACCCACAGCCTGCTGTTCTCTCTCTAAATTACTGCCAATGCACTTTAGGTGCATTACGAATTGGAACTGGTTCACCTTATGAGCCCCTGTATTAGTGCACCCTAGGTGCCCAGGGCATAGGTGTATCCAAGGCCTACCAGGGGCTGCAGCATGTATTGTGCCACCCCTGGCCTGGCCTCCATATTTGACACAACTGGCTGATCACTCAGCTGGGGTAAGTTGGTGTAATCACCTCTTACTTAGGTACAGTATGTCTGTGCCTAACCCTAAAACTGGACACATATGTTCCTATCAGCCACTCCTATGGAAGGCCTCATCAATCCTGGAGGCAGAGTGCTTGGAAATATGTGAGATGGTGCTCTAGCATGAGCTGAGCCTGTCTGCAGCTGTCGGGAACCACTCCCTAAGCTGTTCCGGGATATTGCCATACCATATACTCTTAAGTGCATTATAATCCTCGCGGTTAAATGCTATCTTTGGTTTGGCTTTATCAAAACATGTCGAGTAAGGTGTCATACGAATTGGAATACTATCCCCTCGCCAATTCTGGCGACGGGGATAGCATTCCACCCTTCTAGAGGGACACGACATGTGTGTAGCCTTAACCCCGGTTAAAGTTAAACAGAGCCTCAGCTTCACAAAATGGACGCTGCCACCACAGACACAAGTCTGGCCTCCTGCTGCTGACCGAAACTCGGCAGATGGTGGCCTGGACAAAGGGTTTCCTGCCTTGGGAGGTGCGAGCACCACCCCAGACAGGATTTTGTGTATTGGGTAGGACAGGGCTGAATAGAATCAGACATGCCCGGGGCACACAAGGTGTCCCCGTGCATAGGCCAGCCCAAACCGGTTCTGGGGCCTTCCAGCCCCAGTCCTGGCGCGGAGCTGGACAAAGGAAAGGGGGTGTAACCGCCCCCCTTCCTGGTTCCTCCCAGAGGAGGGACCTAGTAGGTGATCCACCCCCAGTTTGGGAATAAGAGGGGGAGCAGTGCCATTGCACAGCAGATCATCCTGAAATCAACTTTAAACAAGAAGAAGACTGCACTTCGACATTCTGCTGCACAGAAGACTGAAGAGAATCTCCCTTGTGGCCTAGGAGTGGCCACCCTGTGAACACAGGTACCAACCAGCAACTCGACGTCTGCTTTGCCGCCGCCTCCCGCCGGAGACCGAGCCCAGAGCCCGACAAGAACCAGACTCCCAGACCTCTCAGAGCCCGATCCACAGTCCCTGTAAAGAAGGGACCCGTGGAGGCACCGAGTGACGTGGGACCGGACCTCTTGGAAGACACTCGAAAAGCTGACTGCGCAGCTTCTGAGGCATTCTCGACGTTGTGCTTTGGGGACTGAGAACCCCCACCACCGAGCAGCCCTTGCACCGAAGATCAGCCCTCCAGCATCTCCACGATCTGCGTGGGGCCCTTTTGCATTGTGCCACTCGACGCGCCATCCCGGCCACTAGCCACGTGGTCAGCGGCCATCTTGGCGACGAACCCGAAGATTTACACAGCAGGTCTGGTTGCTCCAGACCTACCCAAGCTCCTGTGAAAAGGAGCACCCGCTCTGACCTTGCTGGTCCGAGTGAACAGCATCTTTCAACTTCTGCGTGGCTTGCATTTGCCAAGGCCTGTTTGCTCCGATCAGGTCGCCGACACCGCCAACAGCGAGAAGCCTACGTGGGACAGCTCGTGACCGACTCCTGGACGTCCTCGACCCCGGGTATCCACGTGGCTGCAGAAAGAAGCTACCCGACAACGCCTGTTTGCACCCGACATCGCCTGGTTCCAATCTGGTTCCACGGTAGTCACTGGCTAATGACTTTGAACACTGTCCCCTCTGCTTTCAGGTCTTCACATCTTCAGATCCACCCTTGGATCCACCGGAACTCTTCTCATCGAGCCGCCTGCAGCATCTTCAGCTCCAAGCACCATCGACCAGCGTGACGAAACCCGACACGACTTCGACCCTGTGCACCCGCTTCCTGTGGGTGAGGTAACTCAGCTCCGCCGGTGCTCCTGCACTGGTACACATCCCAAGGGCCTGTGTTTTAAGTTTCAACTCCGTAGGTCACTCGGAAGGTTCCTAACTTTCTAACTTTGTGCTTTTTACGCACCATAGACTTTGTATTGAGAAGTGCGTGCACTTTGAACACTGCACCCGAGTCCCGTGGGCCTTTCCCGACTTAGTGATTGCCAGTCTCGAATAGCTCCAGCGATTCCCAAGGCCCTAGGCCTCTTCACTTTCCTCTTGGTATCTCTTATACCACTTTCTTAGTATATGGTTTAGGTGGCCCCTAGGGCTCATCCATATTGTGCAACTTTTGTGTATTTTAAACTGTCTTGTGATTTTACGCTTGTGCCTCTGTGCTCATAAAGAGTCCAGGGGATTTTAATAGTTAATAAATCAATATATATTTTCAATATATATCTGTGTGGTGTCCCTTTCATTTGGTATTCAAGGGGGTTGTGTATGGTATAACAGCTGGCTTCACATGCCTTTCAGAGTTTAGCCTAAGACTGCTTTGTCCACGTTACCACTAGGATAACTGGTCTACAAGGTTGAATTACAACCATCATCATAAGGGTTGCTTGGCATGGTACAAAGTGATCACTAAGAATTAGTGAGCATTATATACCAGGCCAACTTCTCACATTGGTGAGCAGCGGATTGGGATCTGAGCTTGCTGTTGTTTTACC
Organism: Lissotriton vulgaris; assembly: GCF_964263255.1. Lineage (NCBI taxonomy): Eukaryota > Metazoa > Chordata > Amphibia > Caudata > Salamandridae > Lissotriton > Lissotriton vulgaris. The sequence continues at coordinate 825,692 of NW_028242331.1, forward strand.
ATTACAATCTTTGAGATTATCATTTGAAAGATCATACAGGTACCTGCTAGGTACATATAAAACAAGACTAGTATACTTAAGTTCTACTGAACTTAGTTGTTGTAGAGCAAAGGGAGTAGCACACCCTAGCTACAACTACTAGATAGGTTTAGTAGGTAAACACCAGTGTAGGTAGATTGCAACACATCCACCCACACTAGAGCAATGTCTGGAGCAGAGGGGTCCAGTGGACTTACTCCTGTTGAGAGTGACCCTCCAAGGGCACCATCCAAATTTGCTATTTTTCCCTTTAAGGAATTAAGACAGCTTTGTGTCTTAAGGGGTCTGAAGACAGGGCCTTCCCCTACTACAGACCACCTAAGAGAGCTCTTGGATCAGTCTGAGGCTCTAAAGACCTCTAAAGCAAACCCCACAGGGGATGCTGAAGGAGGCCATCCTTCAGAGGATGACACTGTAGACACCCCTGCCCCTATCATCCTGGTAGATGAGGAAGCCTCCACCACTGGAGCCCCTCAGGTAGATGAAGAGGAAGAAGAAGAGGAGGAGGAGGTGGAAAGCAGTGAGTCAGATGATGACAGAGATAGTCAGGTGCTGGTCAGTAGACTGAACCAGGCTAACTTAAGCCAACTTGGGAATGAATCAGGTAACAACCCATTCAGACCCCCAGGTGGACTTAACCAGGAGCCCAGGAGGAGAAGGATTCACTCAGATGACTCTGACAACTCCTATGCTTCTAGAGGTTCTCATGGTCACTCCAGAAGGAGGATGACTAGCCCTCAGAGAAGGGAACATGAGACCAAATTGAGAGAATCTCAAATTAGAGAGGCTGAATTGAGAGTCCAGAGACAAGAGTTAGAGATTGCCCTGGCCCAAGAGAAACTTGCTAGAGCAAGACAGCCTAGAGAGAGTGGGGTAATAGAACCCACTGGTGGCAGCAATATCCACAAGGATAAAGACAGGTCTTTTGATAATAGAAACCTGAGTAAGATTGTGCCCCCCTACAAAGCTGGGGATGATATCCATAAATGGATTACTGCAATGGAGAGAGCCTGCAGAGTACAGCAGATCCCTCAGGAGCAGTGGGCAGCAATCTTGTGGCTCTCCTTTGAAGGTAGAGGCCGAGACAGACTCCTCACAGTTAGTGATGGGGATTCTAGAAACTACCTGGTCCTGAAGAGTGCTCTGATTGATGGGTTAGGCTTAACCACTGAACAGTACAGGTTAATGTTCAGAGATACCCAGAAGACACAGACTCAGGACTGGTCTGAATTTGTTGAGTGTGCCACTAAGGCTCTGGAGGGATGGTTGCTGGGAAGCAAGGTTACAGACTATGAAGGATTGTATAATTTGCTGATGAGAGAACAAATTTTAAATAATTGTCAGAACCAGCAGTTGCATCAACATTTGGTTGACTCAGATTTGACCTCTCCCCAAGAATTGGGAAAGAGGGCAGATAAATGGGTAAGAACCAGAGTTAAGCAAAAGAACCAGAACCAGAACCAGGGTGGTGACCAGAAGAAAACAGACCAGAAGGGTGGGGAGCAGAAAGCTAAAGACCAGAAGTCTTCAACAGGGCCCCAAACTGAGACAGAGGGTGGGTCCCAAACTTCCAAGAAGAAGAAGAAAGAAGGTCAGAAGAAACCCTGGTGTAAAACTTGTAAGAACACCTCTCACTGGACAAGTGAGTGTAAAAAGGGTGGAGCCCCCAGCACTGCAGCCCCTAAGGCACCTGCACCCACTAGTACAGTTAGCAGTGCTGGTCCTCAAGCCAAGGGATTAGTGGGAATCACTTTGGGAACTGAAGGAGACTCTGACCTAGTCAGAACTCTTACACAGGCTGTTCTGGTTTGTGAAGGGGACATAGATTTGACCCCTGACATAAGTCCCAGTAACCTGGGCAAATACAGACAGACACCTTTGATTAACAACAAAGTGGCTCAAGCTTACAGGGACACATGTGCCAGTGTCACTATGGTGACACCTAACTTTGTGGACCCTGGACAATACATGCCAGGCGATGATTACCTGGTGACCAATGCCAGCAATGTCACTACTACACATAGTGTGGCACTTGTTAACTTTTCCTGGGGAGGGGTAACTGGCCTAAAGAAAGTTGTGGTTAGTGCTGATCTCCCAGTAGAATGTTTGTTGGGCAATGACCTGGAGAACTCTCTATGGTCAGAAGTTGAGTACAGGACTCATGCAGAGATGTTAGGGATATCATCACATGTCCTTGCTGTGACCAGGTCACAGGCCAAAAAGTGCCTCTCTGAACCTCAGGTCTTGGATCCTGGAACAATGGACCAAGTACCTTCCAAGAAGAAGAACAGGAGGGTTAAGGCTGCGCCTTCCCAACTGCCTACAAGTGAGGATCAGGCTTCACAGGAAACTGATCTTGAGACCCCTGAAGGAACTGTCCCTGAAGAACTTGAACCTGATCAGGTTGAGTTTCTGGGGACAGGGGGACCTTCTAGGGCAGACTTGGGGCAGGCTCAGTTAACCTGTCCTTCTCTTGAACCCCTCAGACAGCAGGCTGCTGCTGAGGCTGCTGGGAATGCTCAAGGTGCCCATAAAATATATTGGGATGATGGACTCCTTTATTCAGAGGCTAGAGACCCCAAGCCTGGTGCTACCAGGAGGTTGGTTATACCTCTGCAATTTAGGGGCTTCCTACTCACCTTGGCCCATGATATTCCTTTAGCAGGACACCTAGGCCAGAACAAGACTTGGGACAGGCTTGTCCCTCACTTTCACTGGCCTCACATGTCTGAAGACACCAAGGAGTTTTGTCGCTCCTGTGAAACCTGCCAAGCCAGTGGTAAAGCAGGTGGAACAACAAAGGCCCCCCTGATACCACTACCTGTGGTGGGGGTTCCCTTTGAAAGAGTGGGGATTGATATTGTTGGTCCAATGGATCCCCCTACAGCATCTGGGCACAGATTCATACTGGTGGTAGTGGATCATGCCACCAGGTACCCAGAGGCAATTCCCCTTAGGACCACAACAGCTCCTGTTGTGGCCAGGGTCTTACTTGGAGTTTTCTCCAGAGTGGGGTTTCCTAAGGAGGTAATATCAGATAGAGGTGCCAACTTCATGTCTGGATATTTGACAGCTATGTGGAAGGAATGTGGTGTCAACTACAAGTTCACCACTCCTTATCACCCACAATGCAATGGGCTTGTTGAGAGATTTAACAAGACCCTAAAGGGCATGATTAAAGGATTACCTGAAAAGCTCAGGCGAAGATGGGACATCCTTCTGCCCTGCCTTTTGTTCGCTTACAGAGAGGTCCCTCAAAAGGGGGTTGGCTTCAGCCCCTTTGAATTGTTGTTTGGGCACCCTGTAAGAGGACCCCTGTGTCTTGTGAAGGAAGGATGGGAGTTACCTCTCAAAAAGCCTAAACAGGACATAGTGGACTATGTACTTGGTCTCCGCTCCAGGATGGCAGAGTACATGGAAAAGGCATCAAAAAACCTTGAGGCTAGCCAAGAATTACAAAAAGCTTGGCATGACCAAAAGGCTGTCCTTGTTGAGTTTCAGCCTGGACAGAAGGTATGGGTGTTGGAGCCAGTGGCCCCAGCAGCACTCCAAGACAAATGGTCTGGACCCCATACAATTCTGGAGAAGAAGGGAGAGGTTACCTACTTGGTGGACCTAGGCACTCCCAGGAGCCCCCACAGGGTGCTCCATGTGAACAGATTGAAGGCATATGTCAGCAGGGCAGACATGGGCTTGCTCATGGCTACAGATGAGGGACAGGAGGAAGAGAGTGACCCTCTCCCAGACCTGCTCACTCAGAACCCTGAGGATGGCTCAGTTGATGGTGTGGCCTTAGGTGGCAGCCTCACTGAGCATCAGCAACATGACTGCAGACAAGTTCTACAGGCATACAGGCATATGTTCTCCTTGACACCCAGTCAGACTAACTGGTGTACACATGTGGTGGACACTGGTGACAGTCTTCCTGTAAAGAGCAAAATTTACAGGCAACCTGACCACGTCAGGGACTGTATAAAGACTGAGGTGCAAAAGATGCTGGAATTAGGTGTCATTGAGCCTTCAGAGAGCCCCTGGGCTAGCCCAGTGGTTCTGGTCCCCAAACCTCACACCAAAGATGGCAAGAGAGAGATGAGGTTCTGTGTGGATTACAGAGGACTCAATGCTGTCACCAGGACAGATGCACACCCTATTCCAAGGGCAGATGAGCTCATTGACAAGTTGGCTTCTGCCAAATACTTGAGCACATTTGACTTGACAGCTGGCTACTGGCAAATCAGGTTAGCTGAGGAGTCTAAAGCCAAGACAGCATTTTCTACCCCTAGTGGGCATTATCAGTTTGTGGTGATGCCCTTTGGTTTGAAAAATGCACCTGCCACCTTCCAAAGGTTGGTGAATCAAGTCCTCACTGGGTTGGATGACTTTTGTGCAGCTTATCTGGACGATATTGCTGTCTTTAGCTCCACCTGGGAGGATCACCTGGTCCACCTGAAGGAAGTGCTTGAGGCTCTGCAGAAGGCAGGCCTCACTATCAAGGCAACAAAGTACCAGATAGGGCAGAGTAAGGTTGTATACCTGGGCCACCTTGTAGGTGGAGGCCAAGTTCAACCACTGGAGAGTAAGATCCAGACCATCAAGGACTGGTCCCCTCCAACTACCCAGACTCAGGTCAGAGCTTTCTTGGGCCTGACTGGGTACTACAGGAAGTTTGTTAAGAACTATGGGTCCATTGTGACTCCTCTTAATGATCTGACATCCAAAAAGATGCCCAAAAAGGTTCAGTGGACAGAAATCTGTCAAAAGGCATTTGATGACCTGAAGAAGGCCATGTGCTCTGCACCTATCCTGAAGAGTCCTGACTACTCAAGAGAGTTCATTGTCCAAACAGATGCTTCTGAGTTGGGAGTGGGAGCAGTGCTTTCACAGCTTAATGTAGATGGCCAGGACCAGCCCATTGCTTTCATTAGCAGAAGGCTGACCCCCAGAGAGAAACGTTGGTCAGCTATAGAGAGGGAGGCCTTTGCTGTGGTGTGGGCCCTGAAGAAGTTGAGACCATACTTATTTGGCACTCACTTCAAGATTCAGACCGACCATAAGCCCCTCCTATGGCTTAATCAGATGAAAGGTGAAAACCCCAAACTACTCAGGTGGTCCATTTCCCTACAGGGGATGGACTTTACAGTGGAGCACCGCCCAGGGACTGACCATGGCAACGCAGATGGTCTCTCCAGGTACTTCCACTTAGAACATGAAGACACAACTGGTCAAGGTTAGTCTAATGTCCCTGCGTTTGGGGGGGGGTTATGTAGGAGAGTAGGGTCTGCTATCCTATGGTCACCCCAAATTTTTGCTTTTTGCTTCACTGGTTTCTGACTTAATGTGGCTGTGGGCCTGCTAATCAGACCCACAGCCTGCTGTTCTCTCTCTAAATTACTGCCAATGCACTTTAGGTGCATTACGAATTGGAACTGGTTCACCTTATGAGCCCCTGTATTAGTGCACCCTAGGTGCCCAGGGCATAGGTGTATCCAAGGCCTACCAGGGGCTGCAGCATGTATTGTGCCACCCCTGGCCTGGCCTCCATATTTGACACAACTGGCTGATCACTCAGCTGGGGTAAGTTGGTGTAATCACCTCTTACTTAGGTACAGTATGTCTGTGCCTAACCCTAAAACTGGACACATATGTTCCTATCAGCCACTCCTATGGAAGGCCTCATCAATCCTGGAGGCAGAGTGCTTGGAAATATGTGAGATGGTGCTCTAGCATGAGCTGAGCCTGTCTGCAGCTGTCGGGAACCACTCCCTAAGCTGTTCCGGGATATTGCCATACCATATACTCTTAAGTGCATTATAATCCTCGCGGTTAAATGCTATCTTTGGTTTGGCTTTATCAAAACATGTCGAGTAAGGTGTCATACGAATTGGAATACTATCCCCTCGCCAATTCTGGCGACGGGGATAGCATTCCACCCTTCTAGAGGGACACGACATGTGTGTAGCCTTAACCCCGGTTAAAGTTAAACAGAGCCTCAGCTTCACAAAATGGACGCTGCCACCACAGACACAAGTCTGGCCTCCTGCTGCTGACCGAAACTCGGCAGATGGTGGCCTGGACAAAGGGTTTCCTGCCTTGGGAGGTGCGAGCACCACCCCAGACAGGATTTTGTGTATTGGGTAGGACAGGGCTGAATAGAATCAGACATGCCCGGGGCACACAAGGTGTCCCCGTGCATAGGCCAGCCCAAACCGGTTCTGGGGCCTTCCAGCCCCAGTCCTGGCGCGGAGCTGGACAAAGGAAAGGGGGTGTAACCGCCCCCCTTCCTGGTTCCTCCCAGAGGAGGGACCTAGTAGGTGATCCACCCCCAGTTTGGGAATAAGAGGGGGAGCAGTGCCATTGCACAGCAGATCATCCTGAAATCAACTTTAAACAAGAAGAAGACTGGACTTCGACATTCTGCTGCACAGAAGACTGAAGAGAATCTCCCTTGTGGCCTAGGAGTGGCCACCCTGTGAACACAGGTACCAACCAGCAACTCGACGTCTGCTTTGCCGCCGCCTCCCGCCGGAGACCGAGCCCAGAGCCCGACAAGAACCAGACTCCCAGACCTCTCAGAGCCCGATCCACAGTCCCTGTAAAGAAGGGACCCGTGGAGGCACCGAGTGACGTGGGACCGGACCTCTTGGAAGACACTCGAAAAGCTGACTGCGCAGCTTCTGAGGCATCCTCGACGTTGTGCTTTGGGGACTGAGAACCCCCACCACCGAGCAGCCCTTGCACCGAAGATCAGCCCTCCAGCATCTCCACGATCTGCGTGGGGCCCTTTTGCATTGTGCCACTCGACGCGCCATCCCGGCCACTAGCCACGTGGCCAGCGGCCATCTTGGCGACGAACCCGAAGATTTACACAGCAGGTCTGGTTGCTCCAGACCTACCCAAGCTCCTATGAAAAGGAGCACCCGCTCTGACCTTGCTGGTCCGAGTGAACAGCATCTTTCAACTTCTGCGTGGCTTGCATTTGCCAAGGCCTGTTTGCTCCGATCAGGTCGCCGACACCGCCAACAGCGAGAAGCCTACGTGGGACAGCTCGTGACCGACTCCTGGACGTCCTCAACCCCGGGTATCCACGTGGCTGCAGAAAGAAGCTACCCGACAACGCCTGTTTGCACCCGACATCGCCTGGTTCCAATCTGGTTCCACGGTAGTCACTGGCTAGTGACTTTGAACACTGTCCCCTCTGCTTTCAGGTCTTCACATCTTCAGATCCACCCTTGGATCCACCGGTACTCTTCTCATCGAGCCGCCTGCAGCATCTTCAGCTCCAAGCACCATCGACCAGCGTGACGAAACCCGACACGACTTCGACCCTGTGCACCCGCTTCCTGTGGGTGAGGTAACTCAGCTCCGCCGGTGCTCCTGCACTGGTACACATCCCAAGGGCCTGTGTTTTAAGTTTCAACTCCGTAGGTCACTCGGAAGGTTCCTAACTTTCTAACTTTGTGCTTTTTACGCACCATAGACTTTGTATTGAGAAGTGCGTGCACTTTGAACACTGCACCCGAGTCCCGTGGGCCTTTCCCGACTTAGTCATTGCCAGTCTCGAATAGCTCCAGCGATTCCCAAGGCCCTAGGCCTCTTCACTTTCCTCTTGGTATCTCTTATACCACTTTCTTAGTATATGGTTTAGGTGGCCCCTAGGGCTCATCCATATTGTGCAACTTTTGTGTATTTTAAACTGTCTTGTGATTTTACGCTTGTGCCTCTGTGCTCATAAAGAGTCCAGGGGATTTTAATAGTTAATAAATCAATATATATTTTCAATATATATCTGTGTGGTGTCCCTTTCATTTGGTATTCAAGGGGGTTGTGTATGGTATAACAGCTGGCTTCACATGCCTTTCAGAGTTTAGCCTAAGACTGCTTTGTCCACGTTACCACTAGGATAACTGGTCTACAAGGTTGAATTACAACCATCATCATAAGGGTTGCTTGGCATGGTACAAAGTGATCACTAAGAATTAGTGAGCATTATATACCAGGCCAACTTCTCACACCATGTATCACATATAGTGGAGTCAAGAAATCATAGATTAACAATATCTCTAATAAAAACCATAAAACTGGTCAGCGAGAATATATAAAAATGACCAGCAATAAAATATACAATAAAAGTGGTAAAATACTAGACAATGTAATATATAAAATGCAGGTTCAAATAAACCGCCCTTCCTCCAATGTCAGGGGTCTCACAAACTATTAAAACCATTATATGCAGTCAACTATTGTTCTCCCTATGTTCTCCTTTCCTAATGACCCACATTTGGCCCAATAATCTAGCCACCACACATGCAAACAGAGGCCTGGCATTGGACTGCAGACTTCACAATGCTTCCTTGTGTTTATCAGTGCCCAACTATTTAAAAATTGGGCTCAGACAGTTTTTCTTTTGTATTGCATACAGCGGGCAAGCAAACATTACATGAGCTAGAGTTTCCTTAGAAGTTTTACTTTTGGGGCAACAACTTGTTGGCACTAAACCACTATTCCATTTTCCAGTAAAATCGTAAAAGGCAAAGTGCCAAACCTAAACTGGATATATAATTTCCTATCCTTTGGGATTTCTATAAGTTCTTCTCCCACAGCCAACTATGAAGCTTACCCTAAGTTACCTACTCCTAGTAAAGTTCCTTTACTTGGCTTTTCCGAGGGAGCAGGGAGGGATCGTCAACTTCCCAGTAATCCCCCAGCATAATACCCAATAACAAACTCTTAACCAACTAATTTTGTTAAAAGTGTCCCTACAACTTACATCGTCTAGAGCACGGGCATAAGTCAATAGTTCGGGAGTCGACCTAATCCTAAGCCAAAACATCAGGGGGTGCTACTTAGCTTTTGCAGCAATAGAGTGCCTACCCATGTCCAACATAAGGGGATGCAGGGTTGTACTCTGGGGCAGCATCCCTAGACTCCTAAGGAATTTATTTTCAATACTAGTCAACTCCTCCATTCACTCCAGGCCCCTTAGTTCTGACCCATACATCACTGAGCTCACCACTTTAGCATTGTAAACATGCAAATCAGGCACAACCAGCTTGCTAAATTAGGAGCGATGCTCTTTTTCCAAGGCCTCGATTAACAGCTTCTGTTTAAGGATATTTTTGCTAAATGGGGTTTCCATGACAGGCTGTCAGACAATTTCAAACCTAAGTATTCAAATGCAATGACTCTCTCAGGCTGCATTCCCCTAAGAGAGGGCTGACTCATGTAATACTTGTGGGGGGTTCAATGCCATGAACTTGGTTTTGCTTGTATTTATTACTAGGCCTTTTGTATCACAGAAATTTTGGAAGTGGTTTTGAAGCTGCTGTAACTCCCCGCAGTGTTTTAGACACCAGCAATGTGTCATACGCAAAGAGGAGGGTCACTATTCCCTCCACCCAGGGATGGCGCGTCCATCTGGCAATCTTTACAAAATTGCACAACATAATTTATAAAAACGGAAAAAAAGTGTTGGTGCCAGTACATATTCTTGGCGCTCTCCCCTACTGACAGTAATTGGGTCGGTGAGTTGCCCTTGTGTGCCAGCATGCCCTAACGAAGTTGTCTTCGAGAAGGCGGATCACCAGCACTGCAATTTTCTTTGGTAGGTCTATGCCGATAAGAGTTTGCCACAAATTCTGCCTGGGGACTAAATCAAAGGCTGTCTTCAGGTCTATAAAGGCAACATAAAAATGGCCTTTTCCGATAGTCACTGTTTTCCAGCAAAGTAAAAGAAAGCGGAACACCTGGTCAACAGTCGTTGTTTTCTCTCTGAAGTCAGCTAGATATGGGGTTAATATTTCCTTCACCTAACCCATGCCAGTATCTTTTGCAAAAGTGCCCGACTAATAACTTTCTGTATCAAGTCAATTAAACAAATTGGCCTGTAGTTGCCACTCCCTTCCATAATTTCGGAATTGGTGCACCATCTGCTATGGCATTAAATAACACACACATATACAGAGGGTACACCGAGACCCCTTTGGAAAGAGTAAAGAGAGAAGGACACCAAGGAAGATCTTAATAAACTTTAAAACATATACATTAAAGGAAAAACTATTAAGTGAAGGTCTAAAGAGCAGCTCCTTAAATAAAGACAATTGGTCCTTCAGGATTCGCTCTGATATGTCTAAAGCCACCCAGGACAGACAGTGGGAGTTAGGACAATTTATGCAAGAGCTAAAGTCCCTCGGAGCCACAGTCCAGATGAAATTCCCCACTGCGCTGAGGATCATGTGGCGAAACAAAATGTATATTATAAGGGAGCCCAGTGAGGTAGAGACTTTCTTAGAGCAAATGAAGGAGCAGCTGCGGACCACGACTGTAAGTTAAGACAGGAAAAAATATGTAAACAAGGCGAACCATGGAGCTCAAAAAGGGCGAATAATACCGCCCCAAAAAAAGATAGGAGGCTTCCTCGGGGTGGGCATCGATGAACGTCACAAAAAAATACAAAAACAAACAGAAAAGACACCACGGGTGAGGAGCAAACTAGGGAGAAAAATTGAAAAAATTTCCTCAGCATCTAAAATAGTAGGATTTTACAGGGACTGTAAAAATGAAATAAGCTTAAGTACCCACAAAAAAAGCATGATGACAACAACTAAAGAATTCAAAATTCTCTCATGGAACGTTAATGGGCTCAGAACAAGTAGCAGCCGGAGAAGGATACTCGAATACCTAAAGGAAGTGGATAATGAAGTGATCATACTACAAGAAACACACCTCTTGAAGGCAGAATGCGAACAAATAGTGAAAAACCTTAGCTGGGTGGACACCTACGTATGTACCAACCAAGACTGCAATGTCAAGGGCATTGCAATTCTCTTTAAAAAATCACTTAATGCTAAAGTTGAGCACAAGGTAGTGGATAGCAAAGGCAGATGGGCTTTAGCTAAGGTAAGAATACATGACAACACCTTTACCATAGCAGGATACTATGGACCAAATACTGATGACTCAAACCCCCTCCAAAGGTTATACACAGAGTTACTATCAACAACTGCTCTGATATACTGGGGGGTAACTACAACATTATTCTGGATCCAAAATTGGACAGATCCCCTCCAAGAAGGCAAGCCAATTCACCCAAGATGAGAGAATGGCTAAGGATTTACAAGAAAGACCTAGGCTTGATTGATATGTGGAAAGAGAAAGGCAACAAAGGGTTTCCTTTTAGTCTTCATAATAAAAAACTAGGACACAGATCAAGAATTGATTACTTCCTGATTAGCAAAAGCCTGCATAGCAACATTAAAGTTATAGACCATCTACCAGCACATCTGTCTGACCATTCGGCAGTACAACTCACTCTACAAACCACAATAAATAAATCACAACCCAGATGGGCAGTTGACCGCACTCTACTACTAGATCCTAAGCTACTGGAAGAGCTAGGTACAACCTCAGCCAACTTCTTTGAGGACAATTGAGTAGGCACATCAGACCAAACTACTTGGGACACATATAAGGCAGTTATCAGAGGGAAACTAATTAGCATGGGAGCTCAGAGAACAAAACTCGCCAAACATGAGATTGAAGATATGGAAAAAAGTATAAACTTAATTGATGCACAGATAATTGCAGAAAATGATAAAGGTAGAAAAGATACAATGAAGGAGTAAAGGAGGGAATTAAGAGAAAAGCTGGCGGACTACCTAGAAAACAGAGTTAAGATGAAGTGGGAAGCGAGCAAACTCGCCAATCACGAGTATGGGGAGGGATGCGGAAAACTGCTGGCATGGAAAACAAAAACCGACCAAACCAGAAATAAAATAGCTAGCATACAGCAGAACAATCAAAGCGGCTTAACTTCTGAAGAGTCAGTAATCAAGCAGGAATTTGAAAACCTCTTCTCCACCCTATATAAGGAAGACTCCTTCTCACCCGAAGAACAAATTGGAAAGTACTTAGACCCCTTACTTCTACCCAAACTTTCGGAAGAAGAAAAAGAGGAGCTAAATGCGGAAATAACGATTGAGGAAGTGAAAACGACGCTAAAAGGTCTGAAAAGAGGGATGTCTGCCGGTCCCGATGCCAAACCAAACAAACTTTTTTCCGCTTTGAGAGAAATCTTGGCCCCGCCGATAACAAGGCTATTAAACACAATATACAAGGAACATGGTAAAATCCCAGACTCATGGAACGACGCATCTATCAGCATCATTTTAAAACCAGGGAAAAACCCTGCAATCTGTGAATCTTACAGACCCATCTTGCTGCTGAACTGCGATTATAAAATGTTTATGGAGATCATAGCAAGGAGACTTGCCATTGTAATGCCAAAACTGATCCACCCAGACCAAAAGGGATTTATAAAGGGAAGGCAAATATACGAAATTACCCATGAGCTCTTTGCCGCGATAGATGTAGCGACCTGCTAAAAGATCCCCCTGACTATAATTACTTTTGATGCGACTAAAGCATTTAACAGAGTCAACTGGTCCTTTCTAAACAAAGTCATTACCAAATACAACCTTGGGCAGTTCTTTAGTCATTTGGTGTCTGAGACCTACAAAAATCCAAGGGCAAAGATTCTAATCAATGGGGGCCTCACCAATAATATCGACATACAAAGAGGAACGAGGCAAAGGTGCCCCCTGTCACCTTTGTTATTCAATCTTTACATCGAGCCACTGTCAAGTACTCTCAGAAATAACGGATCAATAACTCCCTTCAAATACCGCGAGTGGGCCAAAAAGGTGGCGTTATATGCGGACGACCTAATGATCTTTACAGATAACTTCCAAAATTCCTCCGCAGCAATAGATAAGACAATTGCGGAATTTAGCAAAGTATCTGGGTACTTGACCAATGAAGCTAAAACTGAATCCATGAGCTGGAACGTACATCAGAATACCCCATACTCCAAAGACAAAATAAAATACCTGGGTATAATGCTGGTCAAGGATTTAGAAAAAGTGCCCCAGTTAAACCTCAATAGGATCACCCTTGAGACCAAAAAACTCCTCAAAGTATGGGATGGGTTACCACTAAGCTTCCTGGGAAGATCAAACATGATAAAAATGTCCATACTTCCCAAATTTACTTACCTCTTTAATGTCATCCCATTGGAATTTAAGAGAAACTCTTTGAAGAAGATCCAGGGAGAAATTGCGAGTTTCGCATGGGCATCTAAAGGGTCAAGGATTGCCTGGAACAAAATAAGGAGGAAAAAAGAACAAGGTGGAATAGCCAGCCCGGATCTCGTAGAATACTGCAGGGCTTTCCAGTTTAAAAATGCGAGCCCCCTATTAAAATAATTTGAGCTTTATCCTGAATTCCTTCAAACATTGACAAACAAAACTGACTATTTTTTATTTAAATTCGGACACCCGAAATTCTTTAAAAAGATAAAATTAAAGATCCTAATCAACGCAGCAAAATTATGGTATGAAGTCAGAAGTACTTTGAACATTCCTTACTACAGCTCTATGGCTCCCATATGGGATTCCCCGGGCACACCAGAATGCCTAAAAGATTCCTTGGCATTGCCACTAAAGGCGGCTGGAATCACAGAATGGGGCCAGCTGATGACAGAGAATTCAATAGAACCATGGGAACACCTAGTAGAAATCACCAATTCATCTGTGTAAAAATTTAAATATTACCAACTCACAAGCTGGGCAAGCTCACTAACGGATAAAAAAACGGGAAGAATAGACCTAGAGAATGAAATGACGAAGACCATCCCAATAAAGAAGGAAATATCAAGATGGTATTGGGCTCTAATCACTGCAGGAGAAGATCCCAGAGTAAGTCTGGAGGAAAGACATAACAGAGCTGGACCTTCAAAATTTATGGCAGAGGTCCCTAGAAAAATGCTGGTCAACCATCAAACCAGAAGAACACAGTGACCCGCACAAGGGAAATTGTGCGGGTCACTGTGTTCTTCTCATTGCATGTGATGTCTTGCATCACTATTTAGGGGGCGTTCACGGGTCACGCCCTCGACCAATACGCACAGGGTTCTGAGCATTTGACAAAAGACTATATATAGTGGAATAGTGTGCAGGTAGAAAATAGCTCTGACCCCAGTCTTGTTGTGTTTTTCAACCATCAAACCAGTCCGCCTGAAGAGAAACCATTTATTCACAATACACAGGGCATACTGGACCCCCAAATGGCTATGAAAATTCAAAGGAGCCAGCGTAAAGTCCTGCCCCAAATGCGGGCAAGAAAAAGCGAACGATCTCCTTGACTCCTTTTGGCAGGAAGTTGGTAAGACGATATGCCGGGTATTGGGAAAACATCTAGATGTAAGTACAACTCTAATTATTTTGGGGATTGACACCAAGGTTGATTTAAGTAAGGAGAAGTTAACAAGAAAACAGGAAAATTTGCTGTTTGTAATAATACTACTTACCATTACCACCAATACATAGGGACTGGCAAAATTCTATAATAAAAACACATAAAATGGATAGGAAAGTAAAGCCCACTAAAAATCTAATTTCTGGGAAATCTGGGAAAATTTCCATGCACTCACTACGTAAGGTAATGAAGGAACTTGAATAAACATAACAAATCCAATGATTAAAGCGGTGACAATAATTCAGACGGGAATCATTCCTGCCGAGTGTGCCAGGAAGGCTAGCTCTCCCCCGTGTTGCAGGAATGCTAAGTCTAACTTATTCCAACAAAGGGAAACTCTCCGTTGCCGGAACAGTAATGCTGAGACAGTGTAGGTACAATCTTGGAAGTCACGCCCTCCCATACATTCACACGCAAAATGAGGATAAAAGAAATTTAAAAAATAAAATAAAATCTCTAGGATGCAGCAATGAAGACAAAACATCCCCGGAGAAATATACAATTAAGTAAAGAAAAGATGGTTAAAATATATACAATTGAATAGCAATATCCCCCCTAAAAAGAGAATTTTTAAAAATATTGAAGCGTAAGCAACAGCATAACATTACAAGAAATACAGTTCAGAGCATTTTGTATAATACACTGCAACGTAAAGCACTATAACGCACAACACAAATGCCTAAGAGCATAACATAGAATAGTGCTAAAGGTAGAATACACTGCGACTTCAATCCAAAGAGTAAGGAAAACAAAAACGAATGGGTCATCACCTATAGAACCAACTGTAAAGGTATGTACTATTGTACTGCGCGCAACTGTAAAATGGATTTAAAACCCACATCCAACCCTGTGTAGGAGTTTACCTAGGCACATACCTATCGCAACTAATCCATGTCTCAAACCCCATGTAGAGGTTACATACCCCCAAGTAAGAGTAACTGACAGTATTAAATAATGTGGTAAATAAACCTACAAGCATCCCTCATGTAAGGGTACTGTGTGAAAACCACATACAAAAACTCATGAAAGACCATCCTAAGCAAAACTTCAGCCTGTGGCAACTGAACACATGAATGTGCAGTAGAATTTAAAATCATAAGTTTATACTAAACCTGCATAAGATTGTATCATTACGACAACAAAACCTAAAATTCCAATTAGAATAGTACACTGCTGAACTGTGCCCACACCGGTGAACGATGTCTCACCCGAGCTGTGGTATGAAAACACTTTCCATGTAAAATAAAGAGAAAACAAAGCAGCACAAACCAAATAGCTAGACATGTTTCTTCCACATCAGATTTCTACACCCAGTGAATTAACATTGGGAATGTTGCTGTAGAGTGCATACAGTTACTTTTCCATATTCGCCCAAGTAACATTACACTGAATCACATAGTCCCGTGAGAAATAACATATTCCCCAAAGTAATACTTAAGAGTGCGATCTGTAAGTAGAAATAAATGACCTGGAACATAAATATGGTCACATGTTTGTATTGTAAAAACATTCCTCATAGTCCTTGCAACAGACGTGGTTTGTGTTACCAAATGCGATTAAATTTGACAGACTCCCTGAATGATAAACGATGTACAATGCAGGAAAGATACCAAGTAAAAATTTCCTTGTACATACTTGAAACGAAGGATGTCGAAACGAAGGACCTCCACTCCCAAACTTGTGCTGCAAAATGACACTCCGAGTCCTTGTGTCACATGGTCTCCGACAACCATAAAACGGAAAGTGACTTGTAAACATCCCACGACGTGTATTCCACAAGCTGTTCCATGACACTCGCAGTTGGAAGGTAGTACATTGTTAGGGGCGTATGACGTAGCCCAAACGCGTGTGTAACAGACAGACTCACAGAAGGCAGAGTACAGCAGCATTAGCGGAATTGTAGGAAGCCGTTTGTGTCTGTGATACTTTAGAAAACAGTAGGAAAGCCAGCAAGCCCTTGAAGATCACTTGGAGGGAAGGAAGAGTCCTTCCAGCTGAGTCAGTGAGCAGCAAGAAGCAGGGCAACAAGCAGAAATGTAGTCT